>NC_092230.1:17857270-18034770 GCF_036320965.1 Panulirus ornatus | reverse complement strand
TATCTTTGTTTTTGATTGGGGAAGGGATAATTCAATAGAAATACACTTAAATATAGTATTTCTGAAACCTGGAAGTAATTGAACAACTTAATTCCCTAAGGAAATTGAAAATATAGCATTTTTACTTAAAAAAATACCACCTATTTCAAAATAATCGCTAAAAATCAAATCGCAATATTCTTTAGCCATAGGAACTGTAATGGTGAAATCTTGAATGTAATTGAAGTATATGAACAACATTAGGTAAAAATGACAACTCATTCTTCATTACAGAAACATTAGATTGGTAAATAAATGCCATTTTGTTATATGTCATTTCACTATTGATACAAAATGAACTTTGAAGTTTACTGTGTGGTTTTCCTTTGAAATATAACAGTTAATCTACGGTATGCAGGTCTTGGCTTATTGTTGAAGTAATGAAGTATTTAAGGAACAAGAAGAACATTATTTTAGAAATAACCCAGAACTCACAACATGGACGTGGGTGAATTACGAGTTCCACCTTTTAACTCTTGCCCAAACCATACAAGCAACTGTTGAGCACCATATTTGATGAGGGCGACACCTTATCTTGAGCCACATAAGTAAATAAACGTTCATAAATTCAGTTACTATTTGTCAAGTATTTGAAGGTTCAGATGTTGTAACACAGAGACTAAAAGAACTTGATTCGCTGTTGTCAACCATCGTGAATGAGATATTTTCCCTGGATTACGATGAGATAATACATCATCCACTGTACATTTAGAGATTGCTTGATAAATATCAGTAAGTATCTCTAATAGGTCGTCAGTTCATTAGAATCTACTTCAGTATCTTTGATTCGACAACCTTGAAATTTATATCACCTGGAATTTTCTCACATTCTGGTAACTGTTTACCGTTTGTAAATCCCAGTGGTCCACACGTTTTACCGTCTGTAAATCCCAGTGGTCCACACGTTTTACCGTCTGTAAATCCCAGTGGTCCACACGTTTTACCGTCTGTAAATCCCAGTAGTCCACACGTTTTACCCTCAATGGTTATGATCACGTGCCTTACATACAATTCATTAACATGAAGCTGGTAAATAAGCCATTGCAATGGCTTGTCAATACTTTGTTCAAGACGTGTTATTACTCCATATTTCAGGGCCTGTATTTACAGCCGTGCCATCGCACACAATTGCTCTTAAATATCTTAGATCAACATCTGATGAAAAAAAGAAAACCTTTCATTTTTCTTGCAATATCACTGCAATTACCAGAATACGGAGTAACATGGGTGATAAATTTTGATCCTGGATCCTGTAGAAACAAATATGTTCATCATCTACATCAGTTTATGAGAAATTGCTGCTTTTTTTTTGGTCTCTGACAAGCAGTTGTATCCTTGGGCCACTGAAAGCAAATGACAAAGGAATAGCTGTGTTCATCTCACTGCACTGGTGACTTTCGCTGCGAGTTTTTTTTTGTCAATAACTAAATTGGTATTGCTTTCATCAATTTCGCCTATATCCTGCAGCTGCCCTGTCTGATGCAACGGTTCTGTCACAAGTGCGTTGCTACAGCTGAGAGATTAGAAATCAATTTCTTTTTATTGAAATTTCTCTTGGCACCAGGAAGTAACACTGTTTCATAGTCTGATGGTTCATATGAGTTTGTCTCTGATTCTGAAGACGAAGGAAGAACTACAAGAGATGAAGATGAATGAACTAATTCAGTATCTTGTTTGTGTTTATTTTCGCGTTCAGACCTTCTTTTAATCCTTAAACTTTCCACACCTCCGATTATCATCTTTCTTTTTATTTTTTTGACCTTTGATCAAATCAAAAATTCATGTTCAATTCTAGGAACATTCATTATAGCTGGACAATAACAAGAATTCAAATCTGGACTTTTACAAGCAGCAATATCAAAGAACACTTGTGCATGGTTCTGAAAGTCATTGAACCTCACTACATACGAGGCAGTATCACTTCTATCTTTATAGTGATATAAAAGTCTTATATTTCGTGTGACGATTATTGATTATATCTTTAATATCTTTAATTGGTGCTGACTGCTAGATTTCCATATCGAAGTTTAGTAACTACATCACAAATACTTGACAGTGCTGGTTCCTTTGAAATACAGAATAAGGATTTATTTTGCTCCAACTGGCATGCATTCATCAAATCTTCATATGACGATATGACAGTCTCTTTCAACTGACCAAATATATAGCACTTAGTTGCTTGCCTATAACTGTGACTTGCCATTACACTGATGAAAATAAACATACGACACCATCCTTCTAAAGAGCACTCAAATGTGACTTGAGATGACTTGCCCCATTACTGGTTGGGCCATTGAAATGCGAAGTGTCATATACGTATCACATGATCAACATGAGACATGTGGATAAATAGCACATAATTGGCTAGTTTTCTATGAGGAAATAACTATACAAGTTTTGCATTTATGGGTAGACTAATCTATAGCTTTCATCATTCACGGATTCGGCAAAGTTATTGAAATATTTGTCTTAAACGTTTCACAGTATTCAAATGTATATAAAAGATCGTTATTATAGTACCTATGGCTGGAAAATATTCCAGTTAGATTTTCAGCGATTTTTTAGAAATAGATGATATCTTTAGTAGAAATTTTCTTCGGGAAGGCTGAAGGAATTGTTCAATTACTTTCAGATTTCAGAAATAATATATTTAAGTGTAGTTCTAAAAAAAATTAACCCTACCCCATTTAAAAATAAACATATTCCCAGCTTTAGATTTTTTCTATAATTGCGCGTCTTTGCAGAATTTTTTCCTCATAGATTCACAACTATTCCGCGCTACTCCCAAATGAATAATGGAAAAAGTGTAAAAACGATCCATCCTGAGGATTGGTGGCATGCATGGATAGTGCCATTCTACACAGGCAAAGGGGATAAAGGTGAGTGTTCAAATTACAGAGGTTTAAGTTTGTTGAGTATTCCTGGTAAATTATATGGGAGGGTATTGATTGAGAGGGTGAAGGCATGTACAGAGCATCAGATTGGGGAAGAGCAGTGTGGTTTCAGGAGTGTTAGAGGATGTGTGGATTAGGTGCTTGCTTTGAAGAATGTATGAGAGAAATACTTTGAAAAACATATTTATTTGTATGTGGCATTTATGGATCTAGTGAAGTCATATGATAGAGATGCTTTGTGGAAGGTTTTAAGAGTATACGGTGTCGGAGGTAAGTTGCTAGAAGCAATGAAAACGTTTTACCAAGGATGAAAGGCTTATGTACAAGTAGGAAGAGAGGAAAATGGTTAGTTCCCACTGAATGTCTGTTTGCGGCAAGGGTGCGTGATGTCTCCATGGTTGTTTGATTTGTTTATGGATGGGCTGGTTAGGGAGATGTATAAGAGTTTTGGAGAGTGGGGCAAGTATGAAGTCTGTTGTGGGTAAGAGGGCTTGGGAAGTGAGTCAGTTGTTCGCTAATGAAACAGTGCTCGTTGCTGATTCGAGTGAGAAACTGCAGAATCTGGTGACTAAGTTTGGTAGAGTGTGTGAAAGAAGAAAGTTGAGAGTAAATGTGAATGTAAGCAAGGTTATTAAGTTCAGTATGGTTGAGGGACAAGCTAATTGGGAGGTAAGATTGAATGGAGAAAGTGAAGTGTTTTAGATATCTGGGAATGGACGTAGCAGCGGATGGAACCATGAAAGCGGAAATGGGTCACAGGATGGGGGAGGGGGCGAAGGTTCTGGGAGAGTTGAAGGATGTGTGAAAGGCGAGAACGTTATTTCGAAGAGCAAAAATGGGTATGTTTGAAGGAATAGTGGTTCCAACAATGTTATATGGTTGCGAGGCATGGGCTATAGACAGGGTTGTGCAGAGGAGGGTGGATGTGTTGGAAATGAAATGTTTGAGGACAATATGTGGTGTGAGGTGGTTTGATCGAGTGAGTAATGAAAGGGCAAGAGCGATGTGTGGTAATAAAAAGTGTGATTGAGAGAGCAGAAGAGGGTGTGTTGAAGTGGCTTGGACATATGGAGAGAATAAGAGAGGAAAGATATATATGTATATGTGTGTGTGTGGGCGTTTACGCCTATACATGTGTAAGTTGGTGGTTGGGCCATTCCTTGTCTGTTTCCTTGCGCTATCTCACTAATGTGGGAGACGGCGATTAAGTACAATAGAAAAAATTATATGATATATATATATATATATATATATATATATATATATATATATATATATATATATATATATATATTTATCATAGAACATATATATATGTATATATATATATATATATATATATATATATATATATATATATATATATATATATATATATATATATATATATATATATATATATATATTTATATATATATTCCTATGAGTTCACGGGGAAAATGAAACACGATAAGTTCCCAAGTGCACTTTCGTTTAATAATCACATCATCAGGGGAGACACAGTTGATATACGTACATCGAAGAGACGAAGCCAGGACGCCATTTGGTAAACATATATATATATATATATATATATATATATATATATATATATATATATATATATACCAGGAGAGACTGAGTACAGAATGGAAAAAGGTGAGAACAATGGAAGTAAGGGGAGTGGGGGAGGAATGGGATGTATTTAGGGAATCAGTGATGGATTGCGCAAAAGATGCTTGTGGCATGAGAAGAGTGGGAGGTGGGTTGATTAGAAAGGGTAGTGAGTGGTGGGATGAAGAAGTAAGAGTATTAGTGAAAGAGAAGAGAGAGGCATTTGGACGATTTTTGCAGGGAAAAAATGCAATTGAGTGGGAGATGTATAAAAGAAAGAGACAGGAGGTCAAGAGAAAGGTGCAAGAGGTGAAAAAAAGGGCAAATGAGAGTTGGGGTGAGAGAGTATCATTAAATTTTAGGGAGAATAAAAAGATGTTCTGGAAGGAGGTAAATAAAGTGCGTAAAACAAGGGAGCAAATGGGAACTTCGGTGAAGGGCGCAAGTGGGGAGGTGATAACAAGTAGTGGTGATGTGAGAAGGAGATGGAGTGAGTATTTTGAAGGTTTGTTGAATGTGTTTGATGATAGAGTGGCAGATATAGGGTGTTTTGGTCGAGGGTGTGCAAAGTGAGAGGGTTAGGGAAAATGATTTGGTAAACAGAGAAGAGGTAGTGAAAGCTTTGCGGAAGATGAAAGCCGGCAAGGCAGCGGGTTTGGATGGTATTGCAGTGGAATTTATTAAAAAAGAGGGTGACTGTATTGTTGACTGGTTGGTAAGGTTATTTAATGTATGTATGACTCATGGTGAGGTGCCTGAGGATTGGCGGAATGCGTGCATAGTGCCATTGTACAAAGGCAAAGGGGATAAGAGTGAGTGCTCAAATTACAGAGGTATAAGTTTGTTGAGTATTCCTGGTAAATTATATGGGAGGGTATTGATTGAGAGGGTGAAGGCATGTACAGAGCATCAGATTGGGGAAGAGCAGTGTGGTTTCAGAAGTGGTAGAGGATGTGTGGATCAGGTGTTTGCTTTGAAGAATGTATGTGAGAAATACTTAGAAAAGCAAATGGATTTGTATGTAGCATTTATGGATCTGGAGAAGGCATATGATAGAGTTGATAGAGATGCTCTGTGGAAGGTATTAAGAATATATGGTGTGGGAGGAAAGTTGTTAGAAGCAGTGAAAAGTTTTTATCGAGGATGTAAGGCATGTGTACGTGTAGGAAGAGAGGAAAGTGATTGGTTCTCAGTGAATGTAGGTTTGCGGCAGGGGTGTGTGATGTCTCCATGGTTGTTTAATTTGTTTATGGATGGGGTTGTTAGGGAGGTAAATGCGAGAGTTTTGGAAAGAGGGGCAAGTATGAAGTCTGTTGGGGATGAGAGAGCTTGGGAAGTGAGTCAGTTGTTGTTCGCTGATGATACAGCGCTGGTGGCTGATTCATGTGAGAAACTGCAGAAGCTGGTGACTAAGTTTGGAAAAGTGTGTGGAAGAAGAAAGTTAAGAGTAAATGTGAATAAGAGCAAGGTTATTAGGTACAGTAGGGTTGAGGGTCAAGTCAATTGGGAGGTGAGTTTGAATGGAGAAAAACTGGAGGAAGTGAAGTGTTTTAGATATCTGGGAGCGGATCTGGCAGCGGATGGAACCATGGAAGCGGAAGTGGATCATAGGGTGGGGGATGGGGCGAAAATCCTGGGGGCCTTGAAGAATGTGTGGAAGTCGAGAACATTATCTCTGAAAGCAAAAATGGGTATGTTTGAAGGAATAGTGGTTCCAACAATGTTGTATGGTTGCGAGGCGTGGGCTATGGATAGAGTTGTGCGCAGGAGGATGGATGTGCTGGAAATGAGATGTTTGAGGACAATGTGTGGTGTGAGGTGGTTTGATCGAGTGAGTAACGTAAGGGTAAGAGAGATGTGTGGAAATAAAAAGAGCGTGGTTGAGAGAGCAGAAGAGGGTGTTTTGAAGTGGTTTGGGCACATGGAGAGGATGAGTGAGGAAAGACTGACCAAGAGGATATATGTGTCGGAGGTGGAGGGAACAAGGAGAAGAGGGAGACCAAATTGGAGGTGGAAAGATGGAGTGAAAAAGATTTTGTGTGATCGGGGCCTGAACATGCAGGAGGGTGAAAGGAGGGCAAGGAATAGAGTGAATTGGAGCGATGTGGTATACCGGGGTTGACGTGCTGTCAGTGGATTGAAGCAGGGCATGTGAAGCGTCTGGGGTAAACCATGGAAAGCTGTGTAGGTATGTATATTTGCGTGTGTGGACGTATGCATATACATGTGTATGGGGGGGGGGGGCATTTCTTTCGTCTGTTTCCTTGCGCTACCTCGCAAACGCGGGAGACAGCGACAAAGTATAAAAAAAAAAGAAAAAAAAAATATATTTATATATATATATATATATATATATATATATATATATATATATATATATATATATATATATATATATATATATATATATATATATATATATATATATAAAGATGATAAAGCTTGGGGAAGTAGTTCTGATAACAGATCAATTTCTTTTAAGAGATATTTGGCTGTACATTAGGAAGTTCTAGATTACTAGTCTCAAAACTGGAGTATGATAAATAGAGTATTAGAATAATTTATCAGAACGCCCTACGCTATGTCAGAAGACTGGAGATTAAGGATATTTCCCTTGCAAGATCTTGTATGAACAATTAAAGAACAGGATGAAAGGGAGAAGAACATAGTACTACTTGACGTGAATAAATGAGTGCGAGTAAGAGAGAAAATGGGGTAACGGTAAGGTGCGGCAACGCGGGTGAAATTGATGATGATGATTATGAAAGAACGAACGAAACATACAAGTTTGTGGGCATGAAAACATTGCACGTTCATACGTTCAACACGAAGATGTCTCCACACACACACACACACACACACACACACACACACACTCATGATACTGACACAGGGATGTAAAGACGGGCCAGAGAACGACTCGGGGATATCCAATTGAAAGAATGTGATGAGTAGAGTGCATGACGTGCAGTTATACGAGAGGATTAGGTGTGGTCATATCATGTGATTGTGATATGCGCGTGTCAGCCTCCCACTACGGAGGGTCTAGATCTGGACGGGGGACAGGAAAGCAATGAGGATGAAAGGTGAAAAGTCAAAAGAATGAAAGTGAAAAACTTTTACTTCCAGAAGTTAAATGAGAAACTGAGAGAATATCGATGAAGGAGTACATAGTGAGACGCGGGGGACTTAATGAGTCCATTAATATAGCCTGCCAGGGAGATGCTAGACGCTATGAGAGCATGTTGTGGACAGAGACAGGTACAGCACGGTGGAATGAAGAGTTGAGGAAGTTCATTAATGGGAGAGGAAAAAAAAGGGGGATTTTGAAAAGAGAAGCTGGAATAAAATATAGTGATGAATACAAGACATAGAGCGTAGGATATGAAGTCTTGAATGAAAAAGGACAAAGAATGGTGCATAGGAGTGAAAGTAAAGCAAAGGAAACTTTTGGAAAAGGGTCGAATAAAGACATAAGAGAAGGAAACCATTTTAGCAGGAGGTAAAGAGATGCAGATTAAGGTCTTTGTGAAAATTAACGTCCACTAAAGAGGACTGAAGACTGTTTATGGCGAAAGATGAAGTTTGTGAGATAATGGGGAAAGATTTCTAAGGATGTTATTTGCATGTGATGATATAAGAGCTGTGGAAACTGTTATGGTAAGATGAAGGGAACAGATCACAAAGGAGGAGAGAAAATGAACAATAACACTTCTAATTGATGGTTGGGAATAACACATTAAGATTAGAACTGCGTTTGATAGGATCTAGAAAAATCTATGATTTGAGGAAGGTTGTGTTTGTTCCGGTTTATAATAATGATAAAGTGAATAACATTTATTATGAGAATTACAGGCATGTATCCTCCTATCACACTTGGAAAGATACATGATTGGGCTATGACTGATCCCATTAAAAGGATCACTGAACACATGGAAGGTGAAGATGTTTTGGTTTGTGTGTGTGTCTCTGTATGTGTGTGTGTGTGTGTGTGTGTGTGTGTGTGTGTGTGTGTGTGTAGTGTGTGTGTGTGTGTGTGTGTGTACTAATTACTTATTTGTATTTACCCAAGTATCTGCCTCTGGGAAACTAGGATTTCTTTTCAGATGCTAAAATTTCAGTTCTGAACAGTTGATCCGTTTATACAATGGATTGATTCGATCCTTGTATACGGTACTGTTCTCACATCAGTAATAGTCTTAGCTCTCCATCCGTACTTGACAGAGTTGAGTCGACAGCGATCCAACTTATAAACTCTCCTAGGCTAACTTCCAAACTTGACCCGTTAGCCTTACGCTGAAATGTTGGTTCATTTTCCCACTCCTTTAGGTATTACTTTGTTTTCGGCTCCCGAGTGCTGGCTGCTTGTGTGCCCCCCACCACTAACTAGACCACGCAATACTCGGCAAACTGCTGCGTCACATGATTACTGTGTGGCCGTTGGCAGCTTGAAGGTGGGCTGTTTTGATTTTTTTTCCCCTACACCTCGATGCTATGGAACTCTCTACCCCTCTCATGTCTCCCCCAATAACTATGATCTGGGGCAGCTTAACAGACAGGTTCTTCACTTCCTCCAAAATTCATGAGTACTTTCCTTTTTCCCTTTCTTTTTTCTTTCATTCACTAACTTCTATATGTCAATTCAGGATCGGTCTTGATGTGGATTTTTGTATGTACATATCTGGAGCCTCCAACGTAACAACGGATAATACTGTATAAGGGAGAAAAGTTGACATTCTTGGGGCACTCATATCTTGAACGTTCTCGACTGCAGTGCAGGACAACTTGTCTGTACGTTGGTTGCATTTACCACTGACTTATACTCTACAAGTACTTCTCTACGTTCTCTTTTCTTCGACGAGTTTCTTGTGCGCGTGTGATTACTAACTATTGTGTGTTACGGAGAGTTTGACGCTAGCGTTCGCTCGTATTTATGTACCATGTGTATAATCTCATATGTGAAAAAGACACACACACACACACACACACACACACACACACACACACACACACACACACACACACACAATGCAGCCTGAGCCAGGCACCCATTTATAGACCAGCCTCGAGGGGGAGGATGAACACCTGGATTGAATTTTGGCCGATTGCCACGCCCAGAATTCGACCCAGTGCTGGTCCTGCCCCAGGTTGGCCAGTAGCTGTAACCTCAGCACCACAGAGGCCCCGTTTGTGTGTGTGTGTGTGTGTGTATGAGTTGCTACTCCCTCATGACCTGAACCTGGTTGTGTGAAGACCAATGTGTCAGTGATGACTACCCCACTGTGTGAAGACCCATATGTCAGTGTTGACTCCCTCACTGTGTGAAGACCCATGTGTCAGTGATGACTCCCTCACTGTGTGAAGACCCATGTGTAAGTGATGACTCCCCCGCTGCAGCATTTGTTACCCCATACACAAGACACGTCTGCCAGACGCATATAGTGAAGACGTGACAACACGCCACACGTCAAGGGGGGGTTGTAAGGCACGATGCATGAGAGACTCACTACGTCCCATTCACTTTAGTGCTGCTCATGTTATCCAGTCATGACTCACTAATCTATCCAATCTCTCTCAGCCTCACTTTATACTGTGAGTGTGGAGGAAAGACAAATATTTATAATCAACATCGTAGATTAAAAAACGTGCCAGATATCGGCGTAAAGTCTTAAAACATCTTAAATATTTCAGTAAGGCCGGTGGTATCAGTTTCGTGCATTAGGTTTCCATCTTTATCGATCTAGAATATCAAAGGCGCGGCTGAGGGAAGAAGAAAAGGAAGTGATATGTGATGTTTCTCGCAGTTTGTCCATCTGGCCTGTATTTCTCTCACCGTTTCCTGGATGTCACAATGAAACGAGATAGTTCTTCTCTTTACAAGAATCCTCGCTTGTTGTTACACTCTCTACTCCAAACACTGGCCATAGTCTCTGAGGCATAGTTGAGTGATTTTATATAATGTGATTTTTTCAAGCGAAGAAGAAATGTAGTTAACTAACGTACGAAGACTTCTTAAGAATCACGATTTTCCCGATGACACCAAGAACCATATACATATGAGTAGGTATGAACGTGGAATTATGATCAAGGTCTAAGGTACAACCGTGTTATGGAGGTGATTCGAGTTGTGGTATTTAGTGACTTGATGGTTGTTGATAGTCTGAAAGGCCACATAACACTAAAAAAAGATACATATATTTTTCATCTTTTTTGTTCCTTGGTAATAAGTGTTACTTTCTAATTGAATATATCTAAAAAGCATAGAAAATGGCTATTATTCCCTTGAACTTTGCTTTTGTGATCAGGACAGTGATACTTTGAAGTTCACCTATTTTTCAGAACATTCCAGATACATTCAGTGTTGAGTAGCTGATACAGAACTTTCTAGAAGTTTCCAGTAATCTAAATAGAAGTCAGAAGGGTGAGGAAGACGTTGTAGATCCAGATTACAATTTCAGAGCTGCAGCTGAGGAGAGAAACCCATACTATCCCAATTAAAAAGACCTCAACGACTTGATCTCACAAAGTCCAATGCCGAGCTTTTGACGTCTAGGCACAAACAGTGGAACTTGTTGGATGAAATGGTGCAAAACGCAGCTCAGAGAAAGCGTCATTTAGGTTTTTCCAGCTTCTTCACCCGTCAAGATGGGCTCTGCTTCTGCCACAATGTAAACAGTCTGTTCGAGGCAATCGATATCGCCTGTAACCCGAAGAACAAATGGCGCCTCTTTCTTGACAAGTCATCCAGAAGCCTCAAAGCCTTGCTGCTCCACAACGGGAACAAGTACCCGTCTCTTCCCCTGGCTTACTCGGTGTACCTCAGATAAGAATACAACAGTGTCAAGACCTTGCTAGACGCCTTGAAGTATGATGAGTACAGTTGGGAGGTCATCAGAGACTTCAAAATGGTGGCATTCCTGATGGATTTCCAAGGCGGTGTGACCAAGTTCCCTTGCTATCTTTGCCTATGGAACAGCAGGGACACCGCGGCGCACTACCACGGGCGGGACTGGCCACAGTGGACCGAATTCTCTGTGGGGATGAACAACGTCAAGTGGGAGCCACTGGTGGACCCCCGGAAGGTGTTGCTGTCACCACTACACGTAAAATTAGACCTTATGAAACAAATTGTCACTGCTTTAGATAAGTAGTCTGCAGCACTGAAGTTCTTACACTTCTACCTTAAGCTGTCTGAGGCAAAGGTCAAAGCAGGTGTCTTCGTTGGACCACAGATAAAGAAGATCTTGGAGTGCAAGGAATTCCTCAAGAAGCTCACTAGGAAGGAGAAAGCAGCAGCTTGCTACAGCTTTGTCGCGGTGGTTCGGGGCTTCCTGGGCAATCACAAGGCCGAAAACTATGTGGAGCTGGTTGAGACTATGGTGAAGATATACAGCAAAATGGGCTGCAGGTTGTCCCTCAAAGTCCATATCCTTGACGCTCATCTTGATAAATTCAAGGAGAACATGGCAGCGTATTCGGAGGCGCAAGATGAGTGCTTCCACCAGGATAAAGTGGACTTCGAACACTGCTACCAAGGAACATATAACGAGAACATGATGGCAGATTATGATTCGTGAAAGTTATTTACAGTACAAAATCGTAAACGTCAAAAACTACTCGCTTCTAAATCTTTTGTTTAACATTAGTGTAAATACATGTTAATTCTGATTCGTATGTTGTTGTATTCCGACTTAACGTGAATAGAAATGTGCAAATCCCTCCGTTGTCCAAGTTGACAAAGATAAATTTCAAAATATCACTGTCCTGGTCACGAAAGCAAAGTTTGAAGGGAATAACAGCATTTTTCTCTACTTTTTACGCATAAACAATGAGGAAATATCACCACCATCACGGAACAAAGAAGTTGATCAGATTGATAATAAAGAAGCAAACTTCAGGTATAATAACGTCTGTTGACCTAAAGCAAATCAAGTAGTGTTTTAAAAGTAGAGAAAACAAAAAGTCATTTAAAGATAATAATAGGCTTCATAAGCAAGGCATTCGAACTGTGGTCTAAGAATCTAATTTTCACTTCTTGGAAGTTCAGCGCCAGGTCCCTAACTTGACCTATGTGTTCAGTATAGGCCAAACAACTGGAAAAAAAATTAGACATGGCTAGAATGGGAAGAGTACAGCAAAGAGTTACTTAAACGATTTCCTGAGTGATAAATGAATCTTCTCAGACCCATCTAGATGACCCAGGCTTCTCGAGCTCAGAGAAGAAAAGATTAAAAGGTGGTTTGTAGGATGAAAGCAACATGCAGCTGACAAGTCTGATCCACTGGTAGTATTCTATACTTGGAGTGAGGCAGAGGAATCTCTCTCCAACAGAACTGATGCCCTATGGAGTAATCTATCAATACGAGTGGCTGAAGGCAACACAGCAGATACATTAAGGAAAATAATGTCGACAGATACTTCGCCTCAGGTACACGACTGATGATATTTGTGCTTCTGTAAGCCTTAAAGTCTGCAGCACTTTTGAACTCACCTGTATGCTGTTCAGATCTGACCACACGAAACTACATGTTACTGATCTCTTCTACTAACACAAGCGACCTCGAAAGGACCCAGTGCTCTCATACTGTCTACAGTCACCTGTGTTCTCCTGTGCAATGAATGATAACAAATACCGACTTCGTGAAGTAACTGTAACCATAGTATGGGAAACACAGAGGCAGGGGTCATGCATTACCACTGCTTTCCTGGTAATGACTGACACAGAGACAGGGGTCATGCATTTACCACTGCTTCCCTGGTAATGACTGACACAGAGGCAGGGTCATGCATTTACCACTGCTTCCCTGGTAATGACTGACACAGAGGCAGGGGTCATGCATTACCACTGCTTTCCTGGTAATGACTGACACAGAGGCAGGGTCATGCATTTACCACTGCTTCCCTGGTAATGACTGACACAGAGGCAGGGTCATGCATTTACCACTGCTTTCCTGGTAATGACTGACACAGAGGCAGGGTCATGCATTTACCACTGCTTTCCTGGTAATGACCGACACAGAGGCAGGGGTCATGCATTACCACTGCTTTCCTGGTAATGACTGACACAGAGGCAGGGGTCATGCATTACCACTGCTTTCCTGGTAATGACTGACACAGAGGCAGGGTCATGCATTTACCACTGCTTTCCTGGTAATGACCGACACAGAGGCAGGGGTCATGCATTTACCACTGCTTTCCTGGTAATGACCGACACAGAGGCAGGGGTCATGCATTTACCACTGCTTTCCTGGTAATGACTGACTCGAATCTTATTATCTCTTTCGATTTTGATAAATGAAGATGAAATATGTGCCTTAATGACCGATAGTGTAATTTCACTGTCGCTTAGGTGAAGGGGTGGAAGCAGTGAGTCACCTGAGAAAAGGGTGGTTCACCTCGTCTTTCCTGTCTGTACGTACGTATGTGTGAGCTCGGGAGGTTCAGCGCGGGACACTGAATGATGAAGAGACGGGACACGGTGTGGCAAATACGGTTATACACAGACAGATAGACAGACAGACAGACAGACAAACAGACAGACAAACAGAGAGAGACACACACACAGATACATACACACGGGCCTTCGTGGTGTCGTGGTTAGCGTGGCTGACCGCGATTCACGCACGTGCTTACCCAGATTCAAATCCAGGTCGCAGCAATCGGCCCACAGCCAACCCAGCTATTCATCCTTCCCGCGGGGCTGGTCGATGATCGAATACCTGGCAAGGGCTTGTGTGTGTGTGTGTGTGTGTGTGTGTGTGTGTGTGTGTGTGTGTGTGTGTGTGTGTGCATAACAATAAAAACTTCGTGCATATAAGCAGGGCGAAGAAAATCGGGGATGAAAATGTAAAACTCTCTTCCCTTAACACAGAGATATTAATCACACGTGATAATCACACAGACACACACACACACACACACACAAACACGACGTAAGAAAGATGACAGAAATATAAAAGCAGGAAGAGGCAGTGGAGAGAGAGAGAGAGAGAGAGAGAGAGAGAGAGAGAGAGAGAGAGAGAGAGAGAGAGAGAGAGAGAGAGAGAGAGAGAGAGAAAGAGAGAGAGAGAGAGATGGGAATATCAATCGGCAGTGTCGGGACGAGGCAGAACAGGGAAGAATGAGGCCATTACTTACCAAGCGGCTCTTGGCGGCGGAAGCTGAGACGCACAAATATTGTTGGGGAAGACTGCCAGGGTCGTCATGGGGTCTGGTGTAGAGGGGGGGTCGTCATGGGGTCTGGTGTAGAGGGGGGTCGTCATGGGGTCTGGTGTAGAGGGGGGGTCGTCATGGGGTCTGGTGTAAGGGGGGCGGGTGGTCGTCATGGGGTCTGGTGTAAGGGGGGCGGGTGGTCGTCATGGGGTCTGGTGTAGAGGGGGGTCGTCATGGGGTCTGGTGTAGAGGGGGGGTCGTCATGGGGTCTGGTGTAAGGGGAGCGGGTGGTCGTCATGGGGTCTGGTGTAAGGGGAGCGGGTGGTCGTCATGGGGTCTGGTGTAAGGGGAGCGGGTGGTCGTCATGGGGTCTGGTGTAAGGGGAGCGGGTGGTCGTCATGGGGTCTGGTGTAGAGGTTGGATGGTCGTTACGTGAGTTTGCACGGAAGGCGCGTGGTCGTCATGGATCCCTGTAAAGAGGGAATCATTACCTTGGGGGCCAGGGATGTAAGGGATGGTCGTCCTTGTTATCAAGGGTCGTCATAGGTCACCGGCTATAAATGCCAGGGGAGAGGTCGTCATGGACCCTCGCGTAGAGGGATGGCTGGTCGTGATGGAGCGACATATAATGGTAAGGGGCGGACCAAGTTAGGTTAAGGGGTCGACCATGGCGGCGTCCACTGGCTGGGAGACTACCTCATATGTCGGCCCTGCGCTTGGCGGACCCCTGACACAAGGTCCCAGCTAAGGAGACTCTTGGTGAGGCGTGTGTGTGTGTGCGTGTAGGTGACCTATGCCTTACTGTATGTCTGGGTGAGAGAGAGAGAGAGAGAGAGAGAGAGAGAGAGAGAGAGAGAGAGAGAGAGAGAGAGAGAGAGAGAGAGAGAGAGAGAGAGAGAGAGAGAGAGAGAGAGAGAGAGAGAGACCTCCTGCGTGTAAGAAAGGAGGGAAAACAGGAATAACAGAGATGAGATAAGAAACCCAGCCGTTAGCCCTGGGAAGCGTGGACACATTGACACAGCCAGCAGAACCCAATGCCCTCAGACCCAACACAAGGTCTTGCTCAACATTTCGAGACCCAGAAACTACGTCCAGAACTTCCCAGTCTTCAGGGGGGGGGGGGGGGGGGGGGAAGAGTAATGCTCGAAGTCTCGTGATAAAAACTTCTGCGTAGAACTCGAGCTACACAGAGGAATACTATTCATATATGATAAGCTGCTCTGAAAAAGATCACTTCAGTCTACTTTCTAGGAAAAGAAAGATATTTTACGGTAATCTACTTCGCTATTATCAATTTTCTTTGTTAGGCTAACGCTGACAAACCAAAATTTCTACGTTAAACTATCGTTCAAGATATGAATCATCAGCCAAACGCTTTCGTTCACAAACCAGTTTTTTTTTTTTTTACGATAGTCTATCGTTTATGAACCAATATTCTCTTCTGATCTATCGTCCTTGTTCTGTTTTTTTACGCCTGAATCCGAGCTTGGAGTCAGTACAGAATCTTTCCCGTTGAAGTTAACGAGTGAGATTTAATCAGCATAACTGATAATTAAAGATACGGTGTGAAGACAATCGCTCTTATTCCTGTTTCAATGATCATTTCCTGATAAGTATCCCTTACAGAATTTCCCTCCTTACAAACGAAACCTCATGTCATGCTGTGGTCATGTCATGCTGTGGTCATGTCATGCTGTGGTCATGTCATGCTGTGGTCATGTCATGCTGTGGTCATGTCATACTGTAGTCATGTCATGCTGTGGTCATGTCATGCTGTGGTCATGTCATGCTGTGGTCATGTCGTGCTGAGGTCATGTCATACTGTAGTCATGTCATGCTTGAATAAGTTCTGAAAGCCTAGCTCTATAGCCTTACGTTCATATGTCGTATAGCATAACTTTACGATCCACTTCGGAAAGTATGATTACCACCGTTTTCTATATCAGGTTACACTTGTCTGGCGTCAGTTCAACTTCATATGCAACAGACTTCAGCCAGGAGACGCAGGGCAGAACCACACACACACAATGGAAGGGTCTTACGACGCTCTCTCTCTAGCCAGCCGATCAAACACATAGCTGCTGGATAGACGCAGGAAGAGCATGGCCTGGGGGGGCGGCGCTGTTACCACAGTGTCTTATGAAGAATTATAATGTGAGTCCTCCGCCGGTGTCGAATTGGTCAAAATATTTCACTGACATGATTCAACATACCGATGTTACCGGACTCTGCCTGCTCGAGGTTATCCCGCGAGTGAAAAGTCTCCTATTGCGAGATTGTATCATCTGGGTTACAGACTCGTCATAGAATTTCTCACTTCAAAGGACTCTATATTTCCCTGCTACATGAAATAGCGCAGCATTCCGCTGCAGGAGGCTTTTGAAAGGTCCTGGATGACACCAGGATTCCGTCACAGAAAATGGTCTTGGGTAACATCAGGATTGTTTCATAGAAAACGGTCCTGGGATAATTATAGATAAACAAACTTCAACACACCCTAGAAACTGTATGGTCGTTCAGGCACACGTATGACTTCATTATTTAACCGAAGAAAATTACTTGAAATCTGTTTCAGAACTTAATCATTTCATTTATCTTGACAAAGGTTCATAAAATGTACCAAGATCTCTCATCTTCATTAAGGTAAATTCATCTTGCAGACTAACTAATAACAAAGAAATTGAAGAGCAAGTCTGCAAAAATAAATCAAGTCATTTGATATCATTTAGTCATAACATTCTTTTAATCATACAAACATATATTTTCTTTCAACAGATTTTCGAGAAAATCTTATTCAATATTCATATGAAAAACAACCATGAGTTTGTCTTCAGAACATTGTGTTGGGTGTTGCTAGATGACACAGCTTCCTCTCGCCACGCCCTCACACCCCATCTGTCGCAGACTCCTGCAGACGTCGTACACCACACTGGTGGGGCCTTTACCAAGGTTACGGACGTGGTCGGAGCCTCCGGTGAATTAACGTTTGAAGAGCATCAACTTTTTGAAGAGGTGAGCTTGTCTGTGAGATGCATAAAGGCCTTTAGATCATTCTCCTGGCAATCTCTCCCGCGGGTGCTTCCTTTGAGACGCCCCCGTGCACCTGAGTCGTATCCACAATCGGCTGAGTCCCTCTTGACGTGGAGGTTCGTCTGGCCCAGCCAGCCAACCAGCCAGCCAGCCAGCCAGCCAACCCCCCCAGTGACCTCTGCTCAGGCAATCTCTCAAACATGGCCATCGCCTCGAGCATTCATGGCACGCTGCACGTGACCCGCACTGACCAAACAATGTGTCCTCCCTCACTATGAGTCTTTTATTCTCTTGGAAATGGGCTCCTTACTCTCTATGTCCTGTACTAGAAGTACAGAGATGATAATACACTTGGACAAAGTTCATAACGACTGCGACTATGCAGTATGAGAATACATAGTCTGTACGTGAGAACAACAGCACCTCCTGCAGGCAGTGTGATACACACTAGTGGTGCGAGAACCTTCACACAAGTGTTGTGAGTAACGTGTCTTTACAGACCTGGTGGATTCGAAGGCGTTAGGTAAGTAAAGAGTACAAGAGAAGTTTAACTTGGGACATATAATAAGTTATGATAAGATAACAAAGATGATAGATTTAATGTTTCACTTATCAAGTCGTTAATAAGTTCACGGTTGTACTCAATAATCAAAGCATATAATAGATTATTCATTATGATATAACTTATATATGTTTATGCAGTGAATTGAAATACTTCTTAACTCAAATCTGGAAACAGAGAGTTTTGGACATTTCTGCACAATCTGGCAGACTATCCTTACCATCAAACTTTGGAATCTAATATCACTGTTGAATTTTATTCATTGTTCGGTACAAGCATTAATCTCCAGAGGTAAATATAAGATGAGCAAGTGGAGTGTCTTCAAGAGCCTTTGGAGTAAATACACAAGTTACATCATTCCATCTCATCATATCTGGATCAAGACTCAGAAATGATGAGGTATCACTACACGGTGAGTGAGGCCAAGAGAATCCTCTCCGTCACATGATTCACCAGAAGATTAATATTGAAGGTTTGGTTGACCGTGATAACCTGGTATATGTATCTTGTTGTCTCGACCTGACATTCCCCCGAGCTCAGGGCTTACGATGCCCCAATAACTACCTTCTTAGATCTAAAAGTACACTGACAGTGCTTCATCCCTCTAAATGTTACTGACAGTACTTCATCCCTCTAAATGTTACTGATAACGTTATTAATGATGATATACCACATACGACTCTATGGATATGTTACAGTAGATTTCACTTGTTTCCTAAAAATATAATCCTCGTGTCTCTTATGCTGGGTTCTCAATGACCAAATCAACCCGTCGCCTGATGTACCCTAGGCCATATGAGTAATGATTATTATAATCACATCTCTACCTCTCGTGAAGTACTGATCTATTTCCAGACCGACGGTGTCATCTTCTATACATAACTCACTCTTGTAGGTTGAAATACAAATTACCATTCCCAGCTGACCGTCTTGTGCAGCTCTGACTTAAACTGACACGGGAATTCTTTACTTCCGAGCCATTATCATGGATCTCTTGAGGTTGCTGATCGAATCCGGTGCCAAATTACATTTTTTTTTGAGTGGATCACATTAAATATTATCGTGTTCTAAGCCATCGTTAGTCGTTTGCTCAGAACTATGGCTATGACTAAATGCTTATGTTCTCATGTATTAGAGACATGGGATTTTTATGTAAGAAGTTTCAAGTCATAAATGAAGGTCGTAAACTAAAGCCAATTCGAGATGATATATAAAGATCAGTCTGGGTTTCCCATCTCGTGATGATATACGTCCACTCGTTGTGTGGGAGTTTGTGACACCGCCAACACTTGCTGACTGACTCGCGCCAAAACGACCACACAAAATGTCCATTTCGACTGTGACAACAGTCCTGTGTGTGCCTCAGTTATGGCAAATTGATGGGATGTCGGGGTAATACATCACATGATGGCATGCACACGGCCAGACACAGACAAACAGATATACGAAACAGGTGCGTCTGTGAATTCGCATATGTAGGTACGAGGTATAATGAATTCGAACACACACACACACACACACACACACACACACACACACACACACACAGAGGGATAGTGGTGTGGCAGCATCTTGAGGGGCATGAGTAAGGAGGTTGGGAGCTGGGGGGGTGCAGGTGCTCTATCCCTTACGAAAGTGGGGAAAACAAAACTGGATCAGGAACTATGGGTTGTGTGGGGAGGGGCCCCGGGAACACGTCGTCCGGCAGACGGTGAGGGAGAACCTTGCCGACCATGACGATAAAAAATATTGGTTATCGACTGTTTGTGCGTTGCTCTGACCCTCCAACCATCGCACAACGTCTGGGGCATGGCAAACCCCTCCCTCCACAATCCTCCTCCCTCACAAACATTCATGAGAAATTTACTACGTCAGAACATAAGGGAGTAGGACACTGCTGAAGGATTGGCTATTGGTCAACGCAGGCGATTCGTCTGTCCACACAGCCATCATCAGCCAGGCTGAATAACTGTCAACGTGTTAGGCATCACCTGGTTAAATGGTCCACCCGTCTGTACTGTCTGTCTGTCTGTCCCATACTCTCGTTTACCTGTCTCTTTACCGACCACACCCTACCAGGTATCATCATCTGGGACGAACAATAACCAGTACACCTAAGTTCTGAAGCGTGTCTGACTCATACCTTAGTACGAGTCAGTGGCCCTCCTCCCCTAACACGACCTCCACGGAGTAGTGGCACTCCCTAACCTCTCTCCAGGGTGGGCAGCATCCTCTCTAACCTCCCTAGAACATCTCCCACAGAGGAACAACAACCACTAACTTCTCCCCCAGGGAGGAGGAGCCCCCTTCCCTAGCCTCCCTACCATGACCTCCATGGAGTAGTGGCACTTCCCAGGGAGCATCTCCTCCTCCCCCACAGGCGCCACAATCACGTCTCCCACCCGGTAGCTGCGCCCCTCTACCCCAAACATCTCCTCGGGGAGCAGTACCCTCCCTCAGCCTCTCCTCCCCGGCCGTATATATATCTCCGAACCCGCCAACAGGCTGGTGGCTGAGAGCCGCCCCCGTGGTCGTGGTCATCTCCCGGCCAGCTGGCTCAACACATCACGCCGGCCGGCCCAGGGCACAAGCCACGGGGCCGCGGTATATCCCCATAATTGTCAAGGGCGCCGGCGACAGCTCTCCAGGGGGCTGGGGAGGACATACATACGCGCCCGACCCCCTAACTCTCTTCGTCTTCTCGTCACGTGCTTAAAGAATCATCACTCTCACCATTACCTCATCCCAGATTTTAACCATAATCTCATTTCAGATGTTTGTATCTCATCACAGACCCATCATTAGCCAGTTCCTCCATAAGGCACTCAGCATAAGACTCTGCTTTCACTAAAACTTTTGATATATGTCTCCACCTCATAAGACTCTTAATATAAGTCTCCACCTTCATAACACTCTTAATATAAGTCTCCACCTTCATAACGCTCTTAATATAGGTCTCCACCTTCATAAGACTCTTAATATAAGTCTACACCTTCATAAGACTCTTAATATAAGTCTCCACCTTCATAAGACTCTTAATATAAGTCTCCACCTTCATAAGACTCTTAACATGTCTCCACCTTCACAAGACTCTTAATATAAGTTTTCATCTTAAGACTCTTAATATGTCTCCACCTTCATAAAACTCTTAATATAAGTCTCCACCCTCAAAAGACTCTTAATATGTCTTCACTTTCATAAGACTCTTGATATAAGTCTCCACCTTCATAAGACTCTTGATTTATGCCTTCACCTTCATAAGACACCAAGTGTAGGTCTCTACTTTCACTTGACTCAACACAGGTCCACACGTTCACCAGATTTTGATCACAATTTGACAGTCTGACCACAACATACATCACAAGACTGGGATTAAAAACAGAAGACTGTAAAAAATGTGATCTTATACACAGTGACCGGGTCATTCCACTGAAGATACCTACCCTTGGAAGATTCATGTCTGCATATATCTACATCTAGATCAGTTGGCATCAGTGCAACTGGCAGATTTACCTGTTTTACTTTCCCTTGTATTCTAAACTCCTGATCACGTCGGTACGACTCTTGAGCACTTCGAGCGTGCTATCTCAGTGAGTGTCGTGAATGGGAAGCTACGAGTGTGTACGGCACCGAACGATACTGAAAGCTAGCTAGGAATAAGGATCATGAGTGTCTCCTCTATGTGCAGAGAGCAAGTCTAATTCTTAGATACAAAGGAAACCTTCACCGTGACGACCCCAACAGGTAAAGATGAGTGCGGGGCCAGAGTGTGTGGTGGGATCCGAAGGCAAGGTCTCGCTGAGAGGAGGAAAAAGTCTGCAAAGAAGACGTCCGTATTTCACCATAATTGTCTTGGTCCAGGTCAGCACGGAGGAGCACCGCTAGCCTAACGTATGGGACGCTGCTCCATCTGACTCCATTATTTCCATATGCTGTCGCATCTTCATTTGTAATCGTCTATTTCGCCATCATTAGTCGTTTTCTATCTTCGTTTTCATCGATCTTCTCTATTCCCATTTGATTTACGTTTTTCTGTTCCATCATTTGTTCCAAATCATGTGTTCTTCCTCTACCGAACTTTTTTTTTTATCTGTAAACATCATTCAGTCTGTGTTTACAAGTTTTCACATCTGTGAGACTTTAAAAGTGAACGGAGACTTGACTCATATTCAATCATTATATCTTATGTGATTATTTTCAATTCATCTTTACTGATATCATTATCACCGCACATATCATAGTAATCATGATCACCATCATCACAAGAATAACTGTGATCACTGTTATAGGCGCCACTATCAACCTCCTGTACCAATACCTCAGCATCTGCAGCCATTGTGCAAGATAAGGATGCAACATTCTGTGAACAATGTGATGATGGCCAATGTACCTGACATGGAATGATGAGCTCAGAGAGCACAATATATATGCCACTCCTCTGAAAGACCCACTCATATACTTCGCCAACACACACACACACACACACACACATACACACACACACACACACACACACACACACACACACACAAATGGGGAGGTGATAACAAGTAGTGGTGATGTGAGAAGGAGATGGAGTGAGTATTTTGAAGGTTTGTTGAATGTGTTTGATGATAGAGTGGCAGATATAGGGTGTTTTGGTCGAGGTGGTGTGCAAAGTGAGAGGGTTAGGGAAAATGATTTGGTAAACAGAGAAGAGGTAGTAAAAGCTTTGCGGAAGATGAAAGCCGGCAAGGCAGCAGGTTTGGATGGTATTGCAGTGGAATTTATTAAAAAAGGGGGTGACTGTATTGTTGACTGGTTGGTAAGGTTATTTAATGTATGTATGACTCATGGTGAGGTGCCTGAGGATTGGCGGGATGCGTGCATAGTGCCATTGTACAAAGGCAAAGGGGATAAGAGTGAGTGCTCAAATTACAGAGGTATAAGTTTGTTGAGTATTCCTGGTAAATTATATGGGAGGGTATTGATTGAGAGGGTGAAGGCATGTACAGAGCATCAGATTGGGGAAGAGCAGTGTGGTTTCAGAAGTGGTAGAGCATGTGTGGATCAGGTGTTTGCTTTGAAGAATGTATGTGAGAAATTCTTAGAAAAGCAAATGGATTTGTATGTAGCATTTATGGATCTGGAGAAGGCATATGATAGAGTTGATAGAGATGCTCTGTGGAAGGTATTAAGAATATATGGTGTGGGAGGCAAGTTGTTAGAAGCAGTGAAAAGTTTTTATCGAGGATGTAAGGCATGTGTACGTGTAGGAAGAGAGGAAAGTGATTGGTTCTCAGTGAATGTAGGTTTGCGGCAGGGGTGTGTGATGTCTCCATGGTTGTTTAATTTGTTTATGGATGGGGTTGTTAGGGAGGTGAATGCAAGAGTTTTGGATAGAGGGGCAAGTATGAAGTCTGTTGGGGATGAGAGAGCTTGGGAAGTGAGTCAGTTGTTGTTCGCTGATGATACAGCGCTGGTAGCTGATTCATGTGAGAAACTGCAGAAGCTGGTGACTGAGTTTGGTAAAGTGTGTGAAAGAAGAAAGTTAAGAGTAAATGTGAATAAGAGCAAGGTTATTAGGTACAGTAGGGTTGAGGGTCAAGTCAATTGGGAGGTGAGTTTGAATGGAGAAAAACTGGAGGAAGTAAGTGTTTTAGATATCTGGGAGTGGATCTGGCAGCGGATGGAACCATGGAAGCGGAAGTGGATCATAGGATGGGGGAGGGGGCGAAAATTCTGGGAGCCTTGAAGAATGTGTGGAAGTCGAGAACATTATCTCGGAAAGCAAAAATGGGTATGTTTGAAGGAATAGTGGTTCCAACAATGTTGTATGGTTGCGAGGCGTGGGCTATGGATAGAGTGGTGCGCAGGAGGATGGATGTGCTGGAAATGAGATGTTTGAGGACAATGTGTGGTGTGAGGTGGTTTGATCGAGTAAGTAACGTAAGGGTAAGAGAGATGTGTGGAAATAAAAAGAGCGTGGTTGAGAGAGCAGAAGAGGGTGTTTTGAAATGGTTTGGGCACATGGAGAGAATGAGTGAGGAAAGATTGACCAAGAGGATATATGTGTCGGAGGTGGAGGGAACGAGGAGAAGAGGGAGACCAAATTGGAGGTGGAAAGATGGAGTGAAAAAGATTTTGTGTGATCGGGGCCTGAACATGCAGGAGGGTGAAAGGAGGGCAAGGAATAGAGTGAATTGGAGCGATGTGGTATACCGGGGTTGACGTGCTGTCAGTGGATTGAATCAGGGCATGTGAAGCGTCTGGGGTAAACCATGGAAAGCTGTGTAGGTATGTATATTTGCGTGTGTGGACGTATGTATATACATGTGTATGGGGGTGGGTTGGGCCATTTCTTTCGTCTGTTTCCTTGCGCTACATCGCAAACGTGGGAGACAGCGACAAAGTATAATATAATAATAATATATATATATATATATATATATATATATATATATATATATATATATATATATATATATATATATATATATATATATATATATATCTATATATATATATATATATTATCATTATTATTATTACTATTTCATATTATTCATAACATTGTTTCCCGCGTCAGCGAGGTAGCACCAGCAAACAGACGAAGAATAGCCTATCCACTAATATATACATAAACGCCCATGTATGCAAATATACATATATGTACATATCAACATATGCATACATATACATACACACACACACATACACAGACATATACATATACACACATGTACATATTCATACTTGCTTGCCTTCATCCATTTCTGTCGCTAACCCCGCCCCATAGAAAACAGCATCGCTACCCCCTGCTTCAGCGAGGCAGCGCCAGGAAAACAGACAACAAAGGTCACATTCGTTCACACTCAGTGTCTAGCTGTCATGTGTAATGCACCGAAACCACAGCTCTCTATCTACATCCTGGTCCCACAGACCTTTCAATGGTTTCTCCCAGACGTTTCACATGCCCTGGTTCAATCCACTGACAGCACGTCGACCCCGGTATACCAAATCGCTCCAATTTACTCTATTTCTTGCGCGCCTCTAACCCTCCTGTATGTTCAGGCCACGATCGCTCAAAATTTTTTTCATTTCATCCTTCCGCCTCCAATTTGGTCTCCCACTTCTTCTTGTTCCCTCCACCTCTGACACATATATCTTCTTTGTCATATTCTCTCCATATGTCCAAACCATTTCAGTCACCCTCTTCTGCTCTCTCAACCACACCCTTTTTATTTACACACATCTCTCTAACTCTTCCATTACTTACTCGATCAAACCAACTTACACCACATATTGTCCTCAAACATGTCATTTCCAATACATCCACCCTCCTCCGTACAACCACATCTATAGTCCGTGCCTTGCAACCATGTAATATTGTTGGAACTACTATTCCTTCAGACATACCCATTTCTGCTCTCCGATATAACGTTTTCTCCTTCCACACATTCTTCATTGCTCCAAGAACCTTCGCATCCTCCCCCAGCCTGTGACTCACTTCTACGTCCATGGTTCCTTTCGCTGCTAAGTCTACTCCCAGATATCTAAAGCACTTAACTTCCTCCAATTTTTCTCCATTCAAACTTACATCCCAATTACAATGTCCCTCAGACCTACCGAACCTACCAACCCTGTTTTTATTCACATTTATTCTCATCTTTCTCCTTTTACACACTTTTCCAAACTCAGTCACCAGCTCCTGCAGTTTCTCACTCGAATCAGCCACCAGTGCTATATCATCGACGGGCGAACAACTGACTCACTTCCTAGGCCCTCTCATCTCCAAGAGACTGCATACTCTCCCCTCTCTCCAAAACTCTTGCATTAACCTCCCTAACCACCCCATCCATAAACAAGGCAAACAATCATGGGAACATCACACCCTCCTGCCGCAGACCGACCTTCACTGGGAACGAATCACTCTCCTCTCTTCCTACTCGTACATATACCTTACATCCTTGGTAAAAACTTTTCACTGCTTCTAGCAGCTTATCTCCCAGACCATATACTCTTAAGACCTTCGACAAAGTATCTGTATCACCCCTGTCATATGCCTTCTCCAGATCCATAAATGCTACATACTAATCTATCTGTTTTTCTATGTATTTCTCATACACATATTTCAAAGCAAACACCTGATCCACACATCCTTTACCACTTCTGAAACCACACTGCTCCTCCCCAGTCTGATGCTCTGTACATGCCTTCACCCTATAAATCAATACCGTCTCATATAATTTCCCAGGAATACTCAGCAAACCTACGCCTCTGTGGTTTGAACACTCACCTTTATCCCCTTTGCCTTTGTACATTGGCACTATGCATGCATTCCAACAATCCTCAGGCACTTCACCATGATCTAGACAAATACACTGAATATCCTTACGAACCAGTCAAAAACACAGTCACCCCTCTTTCTTAATAAATTCTACTGCAGTACCATCCAAACCAGCCGCCTTGCCGGATTTCATCTTCCGCAAAACTTTCAATACCTCTTCTCTCTTAACCAAACCATTTTCCCTGACCCTGTCACTTTGCACACCAACCTGACCATAACAGCCTACATCTGCCTCTCTATCATCAAACACATTCTACTAACCTTCAAAATACTTACTTCACCTCCTTTTCACTTCATCGTTACCTGTTATTATTTCCCCCTTTCCACTTTCACCGATGTTCCCATTCGTTCTCTTGTCTTACGCACGTCATTTACCTCCTTCCAAAACATCTTTTCATTATCCCTAAACTTTCGCCCTCTCATGCCCTCATTTTCAACCCTTACACCCTCCTCTTGACCTCCTGCCGCTTTCTTTTATACATCTCCCAGTCATTTGCATTCCTTCCTTGTAGTATCGTCCAAACACCACTCTTTTCCTCTCTTCTCTTTCACTAACAACTATACTTATTCATCCCACCACTCACTACCCTTTTTGATCTGCCCACCTCCCAACTCTCTCAGGTCACATGCATCTTTTGCACATGCCATCTCTGCTTCCATATATACATATATATATATATATATATATATATATATATATATATATATATATATATATATATATATATATATATATATATATATATATATATATATATATTATTCCTGGGGATATGGGAGAAAGAATGCATCCTACGTATTCCCTGCGTGTCATAAAAGACGACTAAAAGGGGTGGGAGCTGGGAGCTGGAAATCCTCCCCTCCTGTTCTACTTATCCAAAAGCAGGGACAGAGAAGGGGGCTAAATGAGGATTTTTCCCTTTAAGGCTCTGTTATCTGTCTTGAAGCTACATCGCTGATGAGTGGGGGAACGCACAGACAAAGCGTCGAGTTGGGGAGTAATAGTGTGGTGTCAGAAGTTGCATAGTAATAGAGGATGTGTGGATCAGGTGTTTGCGTTAAAGAACTTGTATGAGGAATACTTGAAAAAACAATGGACTTTGTATGTGTCATTTATGGATCTGAAGAAAGCATATGGTAGGGTTGATAGCCCTCGACAGCCATTAAATTCAGCAGCCTTCATTACACATGCATTCTAACTAATGCTGAAGTGCAACTGTGCGTCAAATTCAAAATCATACATACGTACTTAGGAACGGCTCCAGCAGTAGACTGGTTCTTGCCACTAGCGAAATGACTGATTAAATCATTGGGAGTACACTGGTCCTAATTCAACAAACTGCATTTCCATTTTGCATTGTCCGACAAGACATTTCCCACCCAACTATCCTTGTCCATTTTGTGGTCTGTGAATTTGAGATGCGTAAAATTACATAGCCAGGAATAAGCAGAAACATGTACCGTGCTCTTCAGGACTTGGCTAACTATAATGAGTACTGGTTGTTAACGCAGTCATCTCTTATTGACCTCTCTTGCCTTTGCCGTCACCAATGCTGGTGCATTGCTACTCAGTCGTCTTATCCTTCTGTTTACAAACGTTTCCACTTCCAAGGATGATCTTCTACTGTCATGATTCCTGGCGGACGTCTCCTGTCCACACTTGTTTACCTGGTTGTTACCTAAACTGTCCGGCAGTTTGACTTGTAGGTAGTCATCTATGTGTTTCTATTTTGTCATTTATTATTAAGTATAACATCCTCTGATCTCTTATGTGTTCCCCCCTGATGAGTTCTTGTGGAATCGCAACGTATTTCCAGCGACTGGTAAGTACTGTGCGTCAGGTGCTATCAGTGAGACGTGGTGATGACATTTTCAGTGTCCTCACCCTCCATCGTCACCAGCTTCACCATAATCACTACCACTCCTTGAGCACGGGAGTGTGTGACCTTTAAAGACGACCCTGTGATCCTTAAAGATTCGACCCTAGAGTGTGATGACCTGACCCCTAAGTATAAGATCAAAGGTCAGGGCATCATACTGACAGGTCTTCGAGTCATACTCAAATAGATCATTACATTATCACTGTATGAACCATCATCATTAACACTACTACAGCTGCTGCCATAGACACCACCGCTGCTGCTGCTCTCACCATCTCTACCACTGCCACAGTCGCCACTACCAGCACCACCAGGATCCGTGCCTTTGCCAGTAGCATCTACCACTACCATCCTCTCCCACCATTAGCACCACCATCACCATAGCTCTCATTTCCACCCCCCACACTGAGGAGGACTCCCATTAAAATAGTTCCTTTGTAGCGTATTTACTTTTTATGGTCAAGACGTCTTTTTGCCAGTGGTTGGTAACCACTGGAGAGTAGCTGGGACAAAGTAGACCTACAATTACAACGACGTAGAGTTCAAGCTTTCAGCTGATGACGATTCTTCTCTGAATTCATAGTCTCATTTTCTCCTAGTGATTCCTGCAACTCTCTTGGCTCTTTTCCCTCTCGTCTGCTCTTTTTTCTTAGGTCTGCACTCCTCTCCCCCCTCTCCTTAACTCTCTCCCTCTCACCTTACCCCTTTCCCTCTCTCTTTACCCCTCTCCCTCTCTCTTTACCCATCTACCTCTCCCTTTACCCATTATTTTCCTCTCCTTGCCTTTACCAAAGCCACTTCCGTTTTTTTTTTCAGTTTCTTCTGTCTTTGTTTTCTCTCCTGTGTACTCTATTGGCTACTCTCTCTGTCTCACTCACCCCCACCCCCACTATGTCTCTCTCTCTTTGATAGGGAGGTTAGAGGAGAGGAAGAAGAGGTGGGACAGGGTAAGGGAAGGTTTGAAATGGAAGAGAAGCTTGAAGTGTTGACAGATGTATGGTGTAAGTTTTTTGACGCATGTAGGGGGATGTCGTGGAGGCGTGTTCTTGTTGCCTTACTTATATACCCCCAGCAGGCGGAGGGTGCGTATGTACCTGTAGTCACTTTTTTTAATGAGCTTCGCTAAGCTAACCATAACGTTGTACATTGTGTACAGCGATGGATGATTACAACCTCCCTGAGCACTTTGAGGCTTCAAGGGATCCAAGAAACTCTCTCTCTCTCTCTCTCTCTCTCTCTCTCTCTCTCTCTCTCTCTCTCTCTCTCTCTCTCTCTCTCTCTCTCTCTCTCTCTCTCTCTCTCTCCTTTACTCCACTCCCCATTTACTTAGCATCACTTCGTTCATACCACAACCCTTTCTCTTTTCATATTCCTCACATCACCGTATTTCACTTGCCCCTTCCATCCCTAAATTCACTTCCCTTCCTCCTTTCCTCGACACTTTCTTCCTACCCCTTGACTGTCTTTTCCTTTCCCCTCCCCATTGCATTTCCCTTTCCCAATAATCCCATCTCCATCAAAAAAAAAAAGATAAAGAAAGAGATTCCAATCATGTTTCGCCCATGACGAAAGGCTTCCTGGGATTTAATCGCTTCTTTGATTAAATGAAAACCCATCACTGGGCGGCATATGAAGAAAGCCAATCATACACCAGAAACTACGAGACCAATGTCGTCTAAACTGCCTGTGACGTACAGTCCGAGGAAATTGCGACAGTTTTGTGGCAGCAGTTTATAAGGGAGGTATTCAGGCGTGGCACGCGACTCCACGCAGCCCAGGGCACCAGACATAACAGCTTCACGACCCACAGAACAAGTCCTGCTCGTAGTCTATGCAGAGAATTTTGACATTCTTGGTAAAGCATATGGTATGTGTGTGTGTGTGTGTGTGTGTGTGTGTGTGTGTGTGTGTGTGTGTGTGATTACTATTTGTATGTTACGGGGAGAGTTATGCAAACGTCTCTTACCTTTGTACATATTTACGATGTCTTTACTCCGGTGAGTGTATGCACACACATATACTCACACGCTAGCTAAAGCCAGGTACATCCATTTATCGACCGTCTCCATGGGAAGGATGAGCACCTGGGTTAGGTGTTAGCCAACTTTGAACCTTGCGTTAAGATTAAACTCTGTGGGATGGTAAGACAGAAGGGCAAAGAATAAACGGAAGTTTGGAGAAAGAGAAGAAGAGGATGAGGGTGGTAGAAGCGAGGGTGGTAGAAGAGAGGGTGTGTAGTAGAGAGGGTGGTAGAAGAGAGGGTGGTAGAAGTGAGGGTGGTAGAAGTGAGGGTGGTAGAAGTGAGGGTGTATAGAAGAGAGGGTGGTAGAAGAGAGGGTGGTAGAAGAGAGGGTGTGTAGAAGTGAGGGTGGTAGAAGTGAGGGTGGTAGAAGTGAGGGTGGTAGAAGAGAGGGTGGTAGAAGAGAGGGTGGTAGAAGAGAGGGTGTGTAGAAGTGAGGGTGGTAGAAGTGAGGGTGGTAGAAGTGAGGGTGGTAGAAGTGAGGGTGGTAGAAGTGAGGGTGGTAGAAGTGAGGGTGGTAGAAGAGAGGGTGGTAGAAGAGAGGGTGGTAGAAGAGAGGGTGGTAGAAGAGAGGGTGTGTAGAAGTGAGGGTGGTAAAAGTGAGGGTGGTAGAAGTGAGGGTGGTAGAAGTGAGGGTGGTAGAAGTGAGGGTGGTAGAAGTGAGGGTGGTAGAAGAGAGGGTGGTAGACGTGAGGGTGGTAGAAGTGAGGGTGGTAGAAGTGAGGGTGGTAGAAGTGAGGGTGGTAGAAGTGAGGGTGGTAGAAGAGAGGGTGGTAGAAGTGAGGGTGTGTAGAAGAGAGGGTGGTAGAAGTGAGGGTGGTAGAAGTGAGGGTGGTAGAAGTGAGGGTGGTAGAAGAGAGGGTGGTAGAAGAGAGGGTGGTAGAAGTGAGGGTGGTAGAAGTGAGGGTGGTAGAAGTGAGGGTGGTAGAAGAGAGGGTGCGTAGAATAGAGGTAATAAGAGTAGGGATGGGACCCACTCTAAACATCTATCACCTAATGTTTATATAAAGGTTTCACAGGGTACATAAAACTATGGCCCAACCTGCCCTTCCATTAGCCTCTTGAAACAAAAAAATTATTAATAAAAAAAATCAGACAACATAAGATTTATGAATAAACATATGAATGAAAATAAAACATGCAAAAATTTGGTACAGAAAAACCTGCCTCACATTTACGATTTTGTAAACAGACTTATGGAATTAAATCCACAGGACACATTGCTGAAAATTACATTCTCTCACCGCAGGAAAAGTTCCACTGGAAGATTCCATGAGTAATTAAATGACCTAATTCCATTAAACCCGAAGTCCCAACGTTTCATGGAAAACGTCAATCAGGTTTTTTTTTCCCCCCATTCTTTTTTAAACCCCCGGGACAAAAAAAAAAAAAATGACGGTGATGCACACGGTGAGAAATCATCCTCTTATGATCCAGACCAAATAATGTTCTTCACCACCACGGAAAATTCTCGTCCTTACCTTACCATGTAGGAAGAAATCCTTGTTGTCCAGCAGAGGGAAATCACGATTCGGCATATCAAGAAAATTATGGCCTTTGGTTCTTTGGGGAAAATCCTGCATTTTGTTTCGGAGGAAATCAACCTTTTGAGGACGACGGGACAACCCTTGGCCACGACCTTACGACCCTTGGGTAAGATGGTCCGGCCCTTTGAGTCGACCCGTAAGAGTCGGGTTAAAGGTTACCTCATCATGTGCCAGGCTCGTACACCAGTGCTCCACGGAGGTCCACCCTCGCGTTTCGTGGAAATTTTGTAGATACGAATATATGAACGAAAGGAACTATGTGTTCTGACGAGGACTTGTCCTTCGGTTACACACACACACACACACACACACACACACACACACACACACACACACACCGGTACTGTCTTACATAATGTATGCAAATGAAGATAGATTACTTGTAAATGTTAAAGAGTTGTAATTTAAGGATCGTATTAGGGAAGACGCACCTGATAATGCTGGAGCCGTGGAAACAAGACTTTCCCCAGAGATTTGATCTCGCGAGAGCAAAGAGGAAAAGAGACGACAAGAGAAGAAGAAAACTGGCTAGTTATTTTTGTTCTTTACGAGACGGCCTCAAGTTTCAGGCAACAGTAGAGGATGGTTCATTCAAGCAATACATAATACGAACCAGAAGAGATATACAATGATAACAATGGAGGATATCAGGATGATGCGTGACGTGTTCAACAATGCATCCTCCACAGACAGTACAGTGCTAACGTCTTACCGGTTCTGGAGGGAGGCCATCGCTCTCCTGTGTCCCTGAGCCACCTCCGCATCTTGCCATACCGTGCAACAAAGTCTCAATATACTACACGTTAAAGGAGAGGAAGCAGCTAGATTATGCACTTCAAGATATTTTGATTACTCCTGTAGTGCTGGGGTCGTATGGATGACCAGAGAAAATGACGCCTACCTCAGTCAAACCACGAACAGACGGATCAAGAACCAACATTCGCCTTCAACCCAAACATGAAAAACTTGACAAACATGTTGGAAGTAGCTAACTACTTTACCAGTCTCTTCTGAACTTGAAGAACAGGATGGCCCATTTCCAAGAACAACTGAGAGTTGAGAGCACACAAAAACGGTGCCACAAAAAGAGTTTCCTGTTGACCCTTGACCCTCGTTAAAAAGATGAAGAACTGGAGGAAAAATGTTGACATACTAATCAGAGGAGCGGATAAATCTAACATGTACGTACTGGTTGGCATAACAGACTCAACACCGTTTTAGATTGCAGCACCAAGTTCCGTCCCATCACTCTTGACTGAACTGAAGCTCAGATAAGAAATAATGATAATAATAATAACATAGTCGCCGCCAGTATTGGTAATGATCAACATCACTTCCCACGCATCACCTGACAATTCACTCCTACACTGTCAGGTGTAAATAATTTGGATTGTGCTGTACATGAAGTAGAACAAGTTGTTAAAGCTGGAATATCATCACAGGATGAAATAGACGAGATAATTCAGAAATGTCGCAGGACTGCTACTTATTTTCCTCACTCAACGATGGCACAAGATGAACTAAAATGATTCAGGACAGACTGCAAGAACCCAAGCTATGTGTTGTCCATGATACACCCACAAAGGTGGAACAGCACCTTGCACGGGCTGAAAAGAACACTAGAGATAAAGGAGTCACTATGTTTATATGCTGCTACCATCTCCAAAATAAAGCAACTCAGCACCACTGAATGGTTAATGATGTCCAAATGTGCATAAGCTCAAGAACCTTATGAAGATATCGCAAAAATATTGAGTGACTCAACACGTACAGTAGGTGATGTGATACCTCTTGTAGTCTCCTTGAAAACCATTCTTCACCAAGCACATCACAACCTTGTGAAGTAAATGATACCTCAGTTTCAGGCTCTGAACCAGATATCGAATCAATGATTGAGTCACTCCAATATAAAAAAGCAACAGAGGTAGTAAACGTCATAAAACAATAAATGGGAGTTGATTTTGAAAAAATATTTTCCTGGCTTGAAAGTGAAGATTTGTACAGCGTTGCAACATATCTTGATCCAAGATATAAAAGTAAAGTGTTTTCGTCTTCTCACGTCATTGATCCAGTGAGATCATCAGTTGCCAGACTATGTGAAGAGCTGACTCAGCTGAGCACCAAGGCAGATGAAGACGACGAACCAACCAGAACACGAAGAAGAGACGACAAAACATAAACAGTTAACACAACCAACACCTATGGAACATTGGATGATGCAATGACCTCTATTCTTGCTTCCAGTAGTGATGATGAAGAGACACATGCAGCAATGGAAGATATTGAGAGGTTATCACAAGGACAAGAGAGTCAATGGAACAAGTGAAGACAGTTTGTGATGATGGAAACAAAAGATGAGACGCTACCCTGATTTAACGAAGGTCGCTTGCCGATATCTCTGCTGTGCCCCAAGCAGCGTCCCTAGTGAGCAGGTATTCAGTGGTGCTGGCTTGATCTATGATGCAAAACGCTAGCGACTTTTAGCAGAAAAGGAAGAGAAACTTATATTCTAGAAAAAAATTGAAAAATTGCTGATCTTGAACTTTAAATACTGAATGACTTAGTGACGAAAGAACATCTGTTAATAAATCAAGAGTGAAGTTGACCACTTTCAGAAAGGTTGGAGGTTGGAGGAAGTGGTTAGTGGGATACACGATGAGCTGGGTCCCCGTCCCGCATCCTGGTAACACACAACTTGTGTGGCTCAAACTCGTCATAACAATAAGAAGCCACAACCACACACAACTTTGGAACGAAAGTAACTACCATTTGGAAATATGTTCTACAACGAATGAATAATTCTTAATCTATTGAAATTTATGACAAAAATATCCTGAAAACATCCGCATCCACATGTGCGAGGATGTCATAGTCTGACATCCGCATCCGTAATGTACGTAAGCATGATATCCACATACACATACACATCCGCATCCGCGGATCTCTGGATGCTGGCATCCGATACATCTCTCACATAGAGTGCTACTGGATCGGTGTTTTTTGTCGCAGCTTCTGCTGTCGTTATGTCGACGGCATTTTCATGGTAATACAGGAGGGAGGACCACCTGAACTAACTACAGCTAACCAAAGAAGGTTCATTAGTGCTTAAATTGACATACGGGACGAGTGTGAGTAACAGGGTCCATTCATAGATGTTCATCTATAAGCTCACAATGACGAGTACTTACCTGGTGTTTACCAGAAGCACATACACCTGGGAAGGTACCTAAAGGTAGACTTGGTCATATAAGTAAGATCTTTGTGTCATCAGATCATACTTAGTTATATGCTATAGAACCAGCTCATCTTGACCCTTATTCGTCACCGAGGTCAAAGGTCAAAACAAGGTCAAGTGAACAATGGATTCAGAAATTATTCAACAGGAAATCAAATGCGAAAGTCTCCCCAAACCAAACTCTCTCTCTCTCTCTCTCTCTCTCTCTCTCTCTCTCTCTCTCTCTCTCTCTCTCTCTCTCTCTCTCTCTCTCTCTCTCACACACACACACACACACACACACACCAAAACCGCTCAGGCACCACACTCAGCGATTTCAATATGAAAAAGAAAACGTAGACAATCAGAACTTCACCGTTTATCATAAGAAACAAAATATGAGCAAAACAATTCATGAAAGACAACCTAACCAGGAAGAATGAGCCACTATAACATACCAAAGTATGTTACCTGTTCTCATGCCTCGCTGTAGGTTGTAAACCTCAGAACCCTGGGAAATACCAAGGTATGTTACCTGTTCTCATGCCTCGCTGTAGGTTGTAAACCTCAGAACCCTGGGAAATACGTTATCATAACCAGCGCAAACCTTAGCCGACGACGCCTTCCATCACATCTTCGTCTTAACATCTCACTGGGCCGAGAACACCTCATCACCAACGTAGACATAATAGAGTATTGTAAAACAACAACTGGATCACATGGGGTGAAGCCATTTACACCAGGGACACTATAAACTTGTTTTTAACAACCAAATTTGAGATCAAGACATAACACTACAACCCCCCCCCTTAACTAACATACATGATCCACCAGAATACAACACCCTCCTCAACTAACATACATGATCCACCAGAATACAAACCTCCTCAACTAACATACGTGATCCACCAGAATACAACCCTCCTCGACTAACATACATGATCCACCAGAATACAAACTTCCTCAACTAACATACGTGATCCACCAGAATACAACCCTCCTCAACTAACATACATGATCCACCTGGGAGATGGTCAGCCGACACCCGTCCAGGAAGACGGCCTCACCTCACTCCCTCGATCGGTCCCAGTTGGCTGATCCCATCACTGCCCCCCATCCCGCACCCCTTCCCAACATCCCATCACCATCTATGGGAGACAGACCTAAATGATATCTCGACATGGATTCAGGTCGGATGTGGGTAAATATGGGTTCGAGAATAGGGTAGTAGACTTGTGGAACCAGCTGGTAAGCACAGTAGTGGTGGAGGCTAGGTCTTCAGGTGGATTTCAAGGAAGGTTGGATGACGTGGTTATGGATGAGTTCAGCCGGTTGGTTGTAGGGTGGACAGACTCAGGACCTGCCTGGTATGGGTCAATAATAGGCCTCTTGTAGTGTCTCCACTTCTCATGTTCTTATGTACTGTAACCATCTGATGTTTGTTCATGAGTGAAGATGTACGGTGCTCACGTTATTTCACCTTTGTTTTGTTTTGTGGCGTAACTTTTTGCACGAGGATGAATGATGTATCTCGAAGCGTTCCATGTTATGAACAGTAAATACGGAAAACAGCTTTGGAAACATCTGTTACAATACGGAAAAGAGAAAAAGAGCGAAAAGAAACAATGCCGTATGTGTACTAGTCTTTAAGAAATGATTTATCAATGAACTCCATTGAACTAACCAGGTAGTGTTTAACGATATACAGACATACAACTAATATCTAGAGCGTGGAGAGGCAGCGGCGGGATAACGTGTGATGTCTGTCCATAACTTTACTGTGAGCGTCCGGGAGCGGGAGAGGAAGGCAGGGAACAAGGCGCAACGCTGGCAAAAATACGTAACATCTCATTGTATTTTCAGAAGGTGCCACTCAGCGTGAGAGGCAACTTTGGGCGGCGCAAGTCAGAGCATTCAGCGAGGGAAGGAAGGAGTCATAAAACGGAATTCAAAAAGTAAACATATTTCCAAGTTATTGCCCGCGCGCGCACGTACACACACACACACACACACACACACACACACACACACACACACACCGACCAGCCCTTACAACTCGCCTAAAAATAAAGAGGCGACCAGAACAGACTCTCCTCAGATCCCGCAGTCATGGAAAAATAGTCAGGCATGAAAGCCATCGGATTTAAAACAATGTAAAGAACAGAGAGAGAGAGAGAGAGAGAGAGAGAGAGAGAGAGAGAGAGAGAGAGAGAGAGAGAGAGAGAGAGAGAGAGAGAGAGAGAGAGAGAGAGAGAGAAAGGAGGGTGTGAGAGGCATGATGGCTCCCCCGTGGCTGCTGTGTAGTGTGTAAAGTAAGGGGGTCACGAGGCCGGCAGCCATAACAGTCAGTGTTGCCATGCTAGGCTGGCTCCCCTGCCCAACCCACTTCTTACCTGGCGTAGACGCGTCTCTTCCTGACGTGCTTTGTGTAGAGTCGAATAGAAGATTATGTCGCGGCCACAATATACTAATTCAGTACTCTATAAATGGATATATCATAAAACACTTCAATTATTCAACGAGGATATTAATTACTTTGATTCCAAAAAGGTTTGACTACGGGAAATGTATCACTGCAACATGCGTACATCAACCTCCACTGATGTGGCGCCTTTTTCATCTTATAATCCCTTTCCATTCATGAACCTCACCCTGCCATCCCACACAACATGAAGCCCTCCCTCAGCACACAGATGTGTAAGTCCCACCTTCTTCTTCACGACCGTAGTAATACAAGCATTAGAGTCCCTGAAATCCTACGTCCCTTCTTTGCCATAGTCCCATATTCCTTTATCGTATCCCGACCACAGTTCACCACCGTCGTCTTCTCATCAGGCCGAGATCACTTCTGCCCGGGACTGCTTACCCCCATCGCCAGACTCGACCGTACCTACGCAGGAATGCCTCTACTGCCCTCAGTAGAAATACCTACTTACCCTCTTCCCAAAGGAGAAATACCTACGTATGTACCTACCCATCTTCCTTCCTAAGTGAGGATACCAGCTTCCCTTACCTACTACATCCTTTCCTTAACAAGAATACTTACTTCCTTACTTCCCCTCGCACTGAAATATGATGAACCATGTTACCTACCTCCCTACCTACCTACCTACCTACCTACCGTCTTTCTCCCAGCTGGTCGTCTTATACTGCAGTAGGATATGCCTCACCATTCTGCCTCACGACGACCCCATAAGTGAGTCAAGATGTTTAAATATTTATTCAGCTGGAGCACTATTCTTGCCATGGATCTCAGCGCCATTTGCATCATAGCTGGAGAGGTCAAGTCTAAATCTCATCTCCTGATGATAACAATATACTCCCGGTGGCAGTATGTAATGCGTGCTACAAAAAGGCTATCAAAGAAAGAAAAAAAATCCCTCACCCACCGAGCGCGACGACACAGCTCTACGCCACGAAGGTGGTGTTACCTTGAGAAACAATGACCCGACCTTTCGACCTGATCCTACCCAGGAGTCGTACCATTGCTCTCAAGGTTAACCTCTCTCTCTCTCTTCCCGGGGAGCCACCGCTCCTTGGGGGTAATCGACCCTCCTGCTAATGAGCTGTTAGCGCTAACGACCAACATACCGTTGTTCACAGGCCAGATAATGGCCTAATCCGCCACCACTTACATTCTTTCTCACTTCTACCCAACTGCATCATACTCAGTCGATATCACACTCATTCCAAGTTCGGAAAGTCTCTTCCACGTTGCTATCTTCCTGTTAAACTCATCCTCGGAAACACCCAGAGTTGATTGCTAATACAAGTTAATAAATCTTAATAAAAGGATTGATTAATCCTTTTACAGGTAAGGAAGAAAAAAGAAGGTTTTGGAGGGGAAATTGGTGCGTAGGCCTGATTTTCTGTGTGGAGACAGGCATAGAAAACGTTTTAGATCCAAAAGAAGAATGTATATGTGTCATTTATGATCCATAAATGGCATATGATAAGGTGAAGAGGAGAGCTATGTGCGAAGTTCTAACGACGTCGTATGTATGGAAGCCCATACAGTGTTAAGGACTTTTATACGGAGATACAGGTGAAGCAGGTGTGAGGGTAGGTGATGGTATATGTAAACTGTTTGAAACAGATGTGGAAGGGAATCAAGACCTGTGTTATATCACGATAGTTTGTTTATATATGGCGGAGGAATGACGTGAGATGAGAGTGAAGTTGAGGGATGGCTAGTGTAGTAATGATGAATCAAGGTGAGATGGAGAGGAAGGTGCCACACTTCGCGTTCGTAGACGGTGCTGTGGTGGGAGATGAATCCAAGGAAAAAGCCAATATAAGGTGAGGCTGCTGCGTTGGATGGGTGGTGCACGAGAGCCCTGAAAGAAATTTTGACAAGAAAAAGATGAAACTTTAGATTTTGAGAGATAGAAGAACAGAGTGTAAAATCATTTTGCATGGGTTTAGGTTTCTGAAGACTACAGGTCGTTATGTAGGGTAGTGGGATGACTGAGGTCGAGAATAAAGTCATCCACGTAAGAAAAAAACAAAAACATGGAGGATCAGCGAGAGTTCCAGTGCATCAAGCTCTCATGCATAAATGTGGAACAACATATGTAGGTCGAGATAAGCAAAACATAACAGCAGAAGAGGAGGATTACTTGCAAAATATAAAAAATACAAGAAGAATATGGGGTATGAAAAAAAAAATCATCTTGTAAAAAAGTTCATGGGGGAGGGGTAAGGAGAAGTCTTCTAGCATGGCGTAGGAGAAGACTGACAACAGTTCAGGTGAAGGTACGAGGAGGTTAAGGAATACTAGGGATGAGATGGACTGTTGCCTTGAGAGACGTGGCTGTGACGAGGTGACTATCGTAGTTCATCATGGGTTAGGGTTGTGTGTGAGTCATCTAAGAGGTTACGTGTACACCTGTAGATCAAGTGATGTCAGATAGATTCTGTGAATTATCACAAAATAAAAAGGACATGCTACTATCTTTATTTTCAGTTCATATTTTTTTACTATGTTCTTTCATTCTATTTTCCTATATGAACAAGCATACTTACTTAATCTTTATAGTTATATCATTTTATGATTGATTATTTTATCGTAGTTCTACTCGTTCATTAGATATGTGCAAGTACGAGTTCAGGAGATCTTCATCATATGATTCGTTCACTTTCATCATTTTTCGCGAACGATCGCCGTAAATCTTTTTGACTCGACTCGTTCACCGAACGTTACCACCTTGAATCGCTCAGCAGATCGTAACTGCACGGGTTCAACCAGCCTTCGGTCCTTGTTACAGCCAGCTTCGTCAACCAGATCTCTGAACCTGGCTTCGAAGCTCGATCATTCTGGGCGCTTTACTGGCCGGACGTAGTCCACACAAACACTTCCTCCATTATATGACCCCCATCTGCTACTACATGACCCTGCCAGCCCCCGATCCCCCAGCTCCTCTAAGACCTCCCCTCTCCGACCCTCCATCCCCTTCTAGTCTCTACCTTCCTCCTACTCCTCTCTCTTACAATGTCCTCTCCTCCCCAGACTACCCACCCTAGATCACATTCTGTCATCCCTGGTCCCTCCACCCCTAAGTGCCCCTTCCCTCCCCAGACTCTCGCTCTCTTTTTCTAATAGGGAGGTTAGACGGGAGGAAGAAGAGTTGGAACAAGCGAAGAGATAGTTTGAAATAGAAGAGGAGATTGCTGTGTGTACAGTGCAAGTTTTTGTGGCATGCGGGTGATTTTCTCGAAGCGTGTTTTTGGTGTCATTTTTGTATACCCCCGGCAGACTGAGGATGTGTATGTATCTATATTGCATATTTTGGTTTTTGAAAAGGAAATTTACTAAACTAAGCTAAACACTGTCCACTGTGTACGTGGGAGGATGACTGGAGTGTCTCCATGGGCCTCGAGGCTTCGAGGGCACACATGGCCTTCCACCTTTGGACTGTTGTGACGAGGTATCGTATTTACCGTAGTTTGTACCATTGTTGTCTCCAAGTCTGCCAATCTTTTTTTTTCGGCTGCTTCACTTAGGTATGAACCGACTGGTTTAGATGTTTCGTGCTATTCTACGATGTTTGTAATGTAAGGTGTTGTTCATCTATAGCGAATCGTTGAGCCATATTTTGTATCCTTTGTAACCTCAATATGTGTAATCTGGAGGCGAGAAACGTCAGTACAGGAAGCAGGTTGGGATAGGTATTATCATGGCTTTCACCAGGTGTGATATCTGGTTAACTGTGGAAGGTGCCAGAATGTGTACAGACTGACTCACTAAGACTGGCTGGGGCCGTCTGTCCATGTGTGGACCTCTCACTGATATGATCTATCATCAAACCTCTTGATGTTAGTGTGTGATCCCAGGATTCTGCAGTTTATTATGTGTACCATCTTGTTACATCATGTGATTATATCGTTGGGCTATGATCCTCCTAGCGTTTCCATAGTAAATTCTTTCATGTTCTTTTATTTTCTACTTCTTTCCAGCTTTGTTTAGTCTATTTGCCTCTGACGGTAGTAAACGGGTATGTTCTTGGAGTGAGCTGCTCGCGAAGACGATTTGCGTGGTCACTGGCGTTGATGTTTCACACGCAGGCACCATCCGGTTGGCGATGTTAGCTGTGTACGTTATGAATAGTAGTGGTGACTGGAGGCTGCCCCAGGCGACCATGCTTATGATAAGGAGTGTAGAGTATGTGTTGCGTAAGAAACTTAAACAGTAATTTTCTTTTAAGATTCTTTGGTATGTGTAGTCGTGATGGTATGTATTGTAAGCCGATAGGTCATCATTCTGTCGATGGCTTTGCTCATGTCTCCCTGTATGACTGTACAGTATAGTCCTCGACCTGTGAAAATAACATTTCGAAATTAGTGAAGTGGTGCTTTTGACCCTCCGGAAGCCATACTGATTACTGTTTTAGAGTCTGTTGTTTTCATAGAGTCCTCTTATCCTTATCCTCTTCATAAAGATTTCCCCTGGGATTTCTGGAAGGGGTATGGGGCGGTACTTCTTCGAGTCTGTTTTGGCATTCCTGTCTGGTATCACTGTCTTCGCCTCTCTGAACCCTCGGGGAATGAGTCCTGTGCTTATCATAGCAGTGTAGATACTGAAAAGGTACTGAACTCGTTGTGTAAGTAGTCTACTGTCTTGCCATTGATCTATCTTATTTTTCTTGTGGGGTTAATAGTTCTTGGTTGTGTGGATGGCTGTACGAAGCTTCCAGCAGGTATGATGCCACTGAGAGGCGATGGTTAGCAGAGAGTGGGGCTGAGTTTATGGTTTCGTGCAGGATAGTTCTTTCTGAGGTCCGAGTAAGCCAGACCGTTATTCATCTTTCATAGTCTTGATTACACATTCTTTTTACTTCAATCGTAATCTTGAACACTGTCATCAATGTGTTCATACATTCTGTTTCCACGCCATAATGATCATCAACTCTGATACAGATGAATTTCAAGTATGTGTGATGTTACCTCTGTAGTCTCCTTGTAAGTGTCTGACTCCTTGCTAGAATGCTTTCGGATCGCTATATTTCTGCACTACAGAGTTCATTATATTTTCTCAGCACTGGGTATGTTGTTCTTCTGTTTTTTTTTACGTTAAGCTTAGCTGGATAGAGAGCATACGTCTGGTCGTATAGGTTGGCGGAAGCTGGCATACAAGGGCAACGTTGTTTGGTTTCTATTACTAGCTGAGTGGGCGGAGCGCTTGGTGATTGGTGGGTACCGCAGCTGATTGAGCTTCAGCTCTGGTGTCGTGCCACGTAATTAGAGCCTCATCTGTTTCATCAGTCTGTTTCCCTTCATGGTCTGTACTGGGATGTGGTGTGTTGAGTTTTTACTAAATACGTTCCAGTCAGTTTTCTATGTAGCCAGCCGGCCGTTGTGTACCGGGAATGAGGATTGGCACTGGGGGTATATAGTGAGTATCATGGGAATAGGATCACTGCTTATTAGATCCTCTTGTCCGACGTGGATATTATGGCAGGTCTTGCTATTTCCAAATATCATATCCCGTGTGGTCAGGGTCGAGTGATCTACAAAGGTTGGGGAGTTTGGCCCCCAGGTGTTGCGCACCAAGATTAATATTAATACATTTCTGTGTGTGGGGCGTCCCAGGTGTGTGTGTGTGTGTGTGTGTGTGTGTGTGTGTGTGTGTGTGTGTGTGTGTGTGTGTGTGTGTGTGTGTGTCTAGCGTTATATTCGCCGATGATATAAGGCCAGGTTCTGATACCCTAAGGCAAGATCTTATAGTAATCTGGTAACAAAAGATAATTCCTGCTCTGGGGAGATATAGCTTGTAGCAGTGTTAACTAGGGCTAGTGAAGTCATGAGCTTAACTGATAAGGCGTCAGAAAACTAAAAATCATGGGAGGTTTTATGCTGTAGGCTCATCCTGACGGCTCTGGCCACTCCTGCGTGTAACTGGCTACTGTGGTTGAGTTGGTGGGTTGTGTCGGCCGGGATGATGACTGGTGTGTGGTATGAGACATCACGGCTGTTCATCAGGACAACAATGTCTGGCTTTTCCATCACGTAGTCGTTTATAAAGTCAGAGGGTCTGTTTGTTCAGTGCTGCACATTATGTTGGATTATTCATACTACTGAGATATAATGGGTGAAAATTATGACCGTTTTTATTCAGTTTCACTTATTTGTGAGTTAGTGCTGAGCCACTAGTGTGGAGTTGTGTGGTACATTCCTGGCCTGTCGTGGTAGGGTGGAGGTTTATGTATTGTCTCGTGAGGTTGAGAAATAATCTTTTTTCTTCGGAGGCGGGTGGTTTGAGGTTGGCTGGTCGTGTTCCCATGTGGTGGGGGTCCTGAGGTTGTGTATGTCTTCGGACATCCTCAGCGTGGTGAGGGACGGGGGGTCGGTTCAGTGGGTGGGCGGGGTTGACTGAGGGAGGCAGAAGGCACGGAGATCACAGCTGGTGTCATGTGTCTGGGCTCTGGTATATCGAGTCCACTTCATCTGTGTAGGTCCACGTTACGTGCGTGCCATTGTGGGTCGAGCTTCGCTCGTCGAATAATACAAATCCCTCCTTTCCCAAGGCATCGCATTTTCCACACGGCTTTCCCCTTTCTTTAACCCCATCCCTGGACGGCTCCTCCCACGCCAGACACCCCAACCCACCCCAGCACGACTCTAATCTCCCCAAACCTCTACCCGCTGTACGACCGTCTCTTCCCAAGAACTCCACCCCTTGCACGACTCCCCTTCCCAGACCCCCAGTCCCTTTACAGCCCTCTTTTCCACAGACCCCCATTCCTTCATGGCCTTCCCTTCCTCAGACCTCTCAGCCTACGCGGTCGCTCTGGCCGTAATTACTGGTCTGGTTTCAGACCATTGTGGCCACCTGTACTGGACGCAGCCCACACGAACAATTAGTCTATTACGTTAAGACCATTTTTTCCCCTAGGAAGGCACTGGTTGGGGAAAGTGTTCGCACTGTGGTCTGCAGTCGTACCGGATGTTTTCGTCTATCATGACGTCATATCCGTGTATCCGTTCTGGATCTGACTTATGTCGGTCACATAGTAGACGGCCACGACATTGACCCATTATCGTAAGGTACTGCTCAGCCTTATATTCTGGGAGATCCACATGATCATATGTACAGTATGAGGCTGGCTGAGTCCACTTGGCCCCTACGAAAGGGATGATAGCAATCAGTCACATGGAACCACCACAAGCGGATTGAGTGGTCAGGCTACACTCTGGCTATGTGAGCATGTATCACAATGAGCAGAGCAGTATACCTTGAGCACGACAATATCAACCTTCAACACGACAGCATCAACCTTGAGCACGATGGTACGTCCCTTTGGATATGACAGCCTATCTTCTTATACAGCCCTCGAGAGTCAAGTGTACGACATCCACGCTCACAACCTCAGCCCAGGAACACGACACGATCGACAGCCACAAGTGTGAGGTAAATAACAGGCCAGCATGTGCTCAGACGCTGGGCTGCCAGACGTTCGGTCTTTCATGGTGCGAGAAACCAACAATTTGATGTGTGTCAGGCGTCTGATGGATGACATTGGCCGGGATGGAGGGGTCTGGCTAGCCATATCTCTAAAATAGGAGATTAGAAGTCTTCTGACAGTGTGTGTGTGTGTGTGTGTGTGTGTGTGTGTGTGTGTGTGTGTGTGTGTGTGTGTGTGTGTGTGTGGTGTGAGGGTGGGGACGGGTTAAAAACCTGTGATAAATGTAGCTATTCCAGCAGGTCCTAGTAGGTGTCATCTTCATTAAGGTCCCCCACACAGCGCTTGACCAGCCACACGGGTACCTGACTCTGACGTGATCTGAGGTGTTGATGAGATGATTCATATCTGTATCTCTCATGGACGTTGTCTGGTGTGGATGGGTGCCTTCGACTGAACGAACCCACATAATCTCCAAGGAACTTCATCACTGACGCGGGTCAGACGCAGTTCCTCACTTTATGACGGAAAACTACGCCTCCATCTCACCCAGTGTCACGTAGCTGACATGATATATGATCAAGTCATACGGTATATACCACGGAACGAATATGTCGAGCCTTCGTGGTGGTAACGGCTGTCTTAGCTAACATGATGTGGTGACGAGTTCATCACACTTTATAATTCTCTGGTAAGACCACATCTGGAATATGCAGTCCACTTTTGGTCTCTGAGTATAAAAGAATAGACGAGGAAACATTAGAGCAAGTACAAAGACGCGCGAGAAAACTGATCCCATCCCTTAGAAATCTGGCATACAAAGAGAGGCTAAAACTATTGGATCTCTTCTCCCATAAAAAAAACGTAGACCTCGCGACGTCTGGATCCAAGTGTTGAAAATTCTGAACAACTTTGATGAGGTTAATCACGAACATCTCTCGAAATATAAGAAAATATGGTTACCAGGACAAATGAAATAAAACTCAAAGCTAAAAGATGTAGTACGGACGTGGGAAAAAGCTATTTTCCTGTAGGTGTGTTGAGCACTGGTAAAAGTTACCGTCAGACGTAGTGAATCCTAAGACTATAGATACCTTCAAAAGTTGTTTCGACAAATATTCTATAGATTCAGGTACATTCTCCGAAAAACGCAAGAAATAATTCATATAAACAACAGCGGTAACGGGGACAGTAGAAGGCTAATGTGCAGCAACGGGGAGTCGGTGATACCTTAAAGAACTGCTGAATGGAATTACATTTTCTTGTCAAGTTCAATTTTTTTTTTCCTTTTTTTCTTTACCGGACAACCTAGTCGTGGGCCAATCAGGCCTCCTATTGTCTGTCTTTCTCATGCAAACTCATGTTAGAGAGAGAGACGTGCCGTGTGTAGTTCAAACCGCAGTCCTGGAATTTCAGTGGTGCTACTGTTCGATGGGAGTGGGTTTGTGTGGCTTCCTTGCTGATGAGACGAATTAAACTGACTTCTGAGAGTAACGACCTTGCCCCTGTGTGTGTGTGTGTGTGTGTGTGTGTGTGTGTGTGTGTGTGTGTGTGTGTGTGTGTGTGTGTGTGTGTGTGCAACTACCTATTTCGTAATAACCTATTTGTACTGTAAGGGGAAGAAGTTTTGCACTCGTGGGGGCCTCATCTATTCAACATTCTCTGCTTTCACACATCTTCTTGATATCATGTATGGTGTCTCGTTAACCATGTCCTCAGCCACTATTCATTCATCCCCCCTTTTCTTATGCTATTAAAGTATTTGTATAATTCTAAACAAGTATCTTGTTTAATTTCATGTTATGTCCTCTATTCCCTCTATCCCTACATCTCTCGAACTGTTCCTGTCTTCATCATCCATCTGTGTAAAAAAGTTAAAGATCATGATCAGGTCAACCCTCACTTTTCTCTCTTCCAAGGTCGGCAAATTTCAAGCCTTTATCCTCTCCCTATAACTTAGCTCTCTTAATTCTGGTACTGTCTTTGTTGCCCTCCTCTAGACCTTTCTATTAGCTCTTTGTGTTTTATAAGTGGGTAGACCAAACTCAACAAGAATACTCTAGTTTTGAAGAATATGAACAGCTTGCCAGATATTGCCTCAATCATATTTGAAAGCTATTTTGATATTTGCCTGAAGACAGTTTGTGTCCTTTACTACTCTCGTGATGTGGGACTATGACTCAAGGTCAGGGTCCTGAAGCTTATTTCCTGCTGGAAGGTTATCACATTGAGGCCTTCTTACACTCATCCCTTCCTCAATACTTTACATTCACTTGAGTCGAATTTCATCAGCCATGCATCAGACCAACTTAGGTGTCTGTTTAGGTCCCATTGTAAGTGCAACCCTTCTCGTTTTTCACTTCCCTAATGAACTTTGCATCACCTGCTAACATTATCAGGTAGGAGTCTATACCTACTGGCAGGTCATTCTCACAGATCAAGAAGAATAACGATCCGAACACAGAACCCTTGAGGCACTCCACTGGTGACCTCCACCTATTTGGAGAAGACTTCTTTGACCCGTGTCCTTCGTTCCCTCCCAGTGTGATAATCTTCCATTTATCGAAGGTGTCTCAACCTTACTCCTGCAAGGTAATTCAGTTTTTTGATCAGCCTGCTAAGCGGTTCTGAGTCAAATACTTTCTGGCAGTCAAGGTAAAAACAATCTACCCAGCCTATCCTACTGTATAAGACGCAGCTCACTCTCTTCATGACACATGGCCTTCTTTTCTCTAAAAATGTGTTGCCTCTCACTTAGCGATAATTTCTCCTCTGTAAAACACCATCCGCTTGCTTTCTGTGTGTGTGTGTGTGTGTGTGTGTGTGTGTGTGTGTGTAGTAAACCAACAAGAGTGCGAGTAAGCACACTCCAAAAATAAGAGAAAGAAAAGGAGTCACAAAACTTGGATAAGAAATGTAAAACGCAAACATCATGTACATAAGAAACAAACCACAGTGCTGTTTCTTATATACATATTGTTTGCGTTTGACATTCTATATCCAAGTTTAGTGAAGCAGTTTCTTTTTCTCTCTTTTTTGTAGATTCATGATGATGCCTCTGTGAAGGCGAAAGCTTGATCGAAATGAAATAGATAACTTTGGACAACTGGTGTTTGAGCACGCACCTAATGGCAGAATGATACTGAGAAAATTAGAGAACATAAGAAAGAAGATTAATATTGCTGTCGCAATCAATTACGTTTCCAACAAATGTGGCATATGAGATAAGCTCGTTGTCAAGGTAAAAGAGAAAAAGCACAGATGTCACTAAGAATAGCTGCAGAAGCAAGTCAAGACGAGGCAATGATCTCAAAAATCAAAGATGAAGAAGACCTCAAGGTCTCACCAGCACGAGAGATAGTACAAGAATAATCCAACACCATGATCTAGTTTCGCACTTGACCCATAACAACGCTCCAGCAACGACAAATCTCTCGAAAATGTTTGTAAATTGGTGGATGGCCGTTTGATTTCTAGCAAGCAGGTCATCTCGCTTGACACATTAAATGACTTTTCCGGCACTGGAGGTGGTGACTGTCGATAATGTTATATACAGGGTTAAAGGAGATGGTGAAGGACAAGGACCATAAGCTGATTTTTATCACTGTAGAGGATGATAAGCCTCCAGATGTGATCAGTGTTGACTCACCTGGTGGACAAGCTTCGGTGCAGGAGCCGTTTGAAATGGATGGAGTTAAAGGGCATCAAAAGAGCTGCAACATCATTGAGGCAAATAAAAGAATCTTGGTATTCCTCGAAACACCTGCTTCATTCTCATGGCCGCTAACAACTGAATCTATTCCACACGACCCTCGCAAAACGCCTGATGATATAGCGCTTTCCTTTATTCCTGTCATGTTCTTGTTAGCAAGATATGCTGATGATGGCGCAGTCAGTCAGTTGACCAACTCTTTTGCGGCGCACGACCTGCTACGTGGAGAGACCCGTGGAAAGCTTAATTTTTTTGACATGTGAACACGCAATTCTTGGGGTTGTGCTGCACGACCTGACTGGACAGAAGATCAGGTTTCTGAATCTGAAACTGGCTTGGCAGAACTTATACTATATTTCCTAAAACAGGACCAAAAATCATCTTTCATTTCCAGCACTCAGCCAGCAGTGTAGCTATAGTCCTGACTGTATTCTGCGTTGATATTTTCGACAAAAATGTACAAAAACAACAGGTCATGGAACTACTCACATGTCGTATCAGAATAGGGAGAAGCAGTGTGGGTTCAGAATGGTAAAAGATGTGTGGATCAGGGGTTTGCATGGAAGCATATGTTTGAGAAATACTTAGAGAAATGGGAGGAGTCGTATGTGACATTTATGAATTTGGAGAAAGCATATAAAAGGGTTGATAGAGATGCTTTATGGAAGGTCTTAAGAGTATACGATGTAGAAGGAAAGCTGCTGGAAGCTGTGAGAAGCTTTTATATAGGGTGTATGGCATGTATACGAGTAGGAAGAGAGGAGAGTGACTGGTTCAAGTGAAGTTGGTCTGCAGCAGAAGTGAATGGTGTCACCATGGTTGTTTGATTGTTATAGATAAGGTGGTGAGGGAGGTATATGCGAGAGCCTTGGAAAGAAGGCGCGAGGTTGCTGTCTTGTAGAGCATGAGAGGGTCCGAGTGCTTGTCTGCTTACGATACAGCGCTGGTGTCAAATTTGGATGTGAAAGTACAGAATTTGGGGACTGAGTTTGGAAGAATGTATGAAAGGAGGATGTGCAGAGCAAATGTAAATAAAAACAAGATTATTAGGTTTAGAAGAGTCGAGGGACAGATTAGTTGGATTATGGTTTTGAGTGGAAAAAAAGCTGGAAGACGTAAGGTGTTTCAGATACCTAGGAGTGGACATGGTATCCAATGGAACTATGGAAGCGGGAGTGTCATAAGATGGGTGATGGAGTGAAGGTCCAGGGCACACTGTAGAATGTGTGGAAAGATAGATCGTTATCTGAGAAGGGCAAAAAATGGGTGTGTTTGAGGGCATAGTCGTCCCAACACTATCATAATGATGCGAGGCATGAGTTATAGATATGTCTACGCGGAGGAGGGTGAATTCGTTGGAAATGAAATGCTTGAGGACAATATGTGGTGTGGGGTGGTTTGATCGAGTCAGTAATGATAGGGTAGAAGAGATGTGTGGTAATAAAATGAGTGTGGGTGAGAGAGCTGAGGACAATGTGCTGAAATGGTTTGGAAATATGGAGAGAATGAGTAAGGAAAGGTTGACAAATATGATACATGCGTCAGATGTGGAGGGGACAGGGAAAACAGGGAAACAAAATTGGAAATGGTTTGGTGGAATGAAGAGGATTTAAAGTGATCGGGGCATGAACAGGTAGGTGAAAATCGTGCACGGACTGGAGTGACTTGGAACGATGTGGTATACCGGGGTCGACGTGCCGTCAATGGATTGAACCAGGGCATGTGAAACGTCTGGGGTAAACCATAGAAAGGTCTGTGGGGCCTTGATGTGGAAAAGGAGCTGTGGTTTCGGTGCACTGCACATGACAGCTAGAGACTGAGTGTGAACGACTATATTATATTATTTCTTTTTTGTCTGTTTTCCATGCGCTGACTCGCTGAAGCAGGGAGGAGCGATGCTGTTTCCTGTGGGGCGGGGTAATACCAGGAATGGATGAAGGCAAGCAAGTATGAATATGTACATGCGTATATATGTGTGTTTTTGTATGTTTATGAGTATGTATATGTATGTATATGTTTTACGTTGTTATGTATATGTATGTATATGTGCGTGTATTGGCGCTTAAGTATATATATATATATGTATGTGTGTATATGAGTGAATGGGCCATTCTTCGTCTGTTTCCTGGCGCTACTTGGTCAACGCGGAAAACGGCGATCAAGTATAATAAATACAAAATGAACACATATATTCATATATATATATATATATATATATATATATATATATATATATATATATATATATATATATATATATATATATATATATATATATATATATATATATACATATATATATATATACTATCCCTGGGGATAGGGGATTAAGAATACTTCCCACGTATTCCCTGCGTGTCGTAGAAGGCGACTAAAAGGGGAGGGAGCGGGGGGCTGGAAATCCTCCCCTCTCTTTTTTTTTTTAATTTTCCAAAAGAAGGAACAGAGGGGGCCAGGTGAGGGTATTCCAAAAAAGGCCCAGTCCTCTGTTCTTGACGCTACCTCGCTAACGCGGGAAATGGCGAATAGTTTAAAAGAAAAAGATATATATATATATATATATATGGACAATCGCATGTTTACCAAATGGCGTCCAAGCTTCGTCTCTTCGATGTATATCAACTGACTGTTATATTTCTCTCTTGTGTCTCCCCTGATGATGTGATTTCACACGAAAGTGCACTAGGGAACTTAACGTCTTTCATTTTCCCGGTGGACTCATAGGAATATATATACATACATACATACATACATATATATATATATATATATATATATATATATATATATATATATATATATATATATATATATATATATATATATATATATATATATATATATATATATATATTATATTATTTCTTTTTTATTATACTTTGTCGCTGTCTCCCGCCCACACACGCACATATATATACCTATACATTTCAGCGTATACATACATATACATACAAAGACATATACATATATACACATGTACCTATTCATACTTGCTGCCGTCATCCATTCCGGTCGCCACCCCTCAAGACATGAAATGGCACCCCATTCCCCTCGCGCGCGCGCGACGTAGCACTAGGAAAAGACAACAAAGGCCACATTTGTTCACACTCAGTCTCTAGCTGTAATGTACCGAAAAAACAGCTCCCTTTCCATATCCAGGCCCCACAAAACCTTCCATGGTTTACCCCAGACGCTTCACATGCGCTGGTTCAATCCACTGACGGCACGTCGACCCCGGTATACCACATCATCCCAATTCACTCCAGTCCTTGCACGATATTCATCTACCTGCTCAGGCCCCGATCGTTTTAAATCTTCAGTCCATCCAACCATTTCCAATATTGTTTCCCTATTGTCCTTGTTCCCTTCTCAGATATCTTAAACACTTCACTTCCTCCAGTTTTCTCCATTCAAACTTACCTCCCAAATGACTTGTCCCCCAACCTTACTGAACCTAATAAGCTTGCTCTTATTAACATTTACTCTCACCTTTCTTCTTTCACACACTTTACCAAACTCAGTCACCAACTTCTACAGTTTCTCACCCGAATCAGCCACCAGCCCTGTATCATCAGCGAACAACAACTGACTCACTTTCCAAGCCCTCTCATCCATAACAGACCGCATACTTGCCCGTCTCTCCAAGATTCTTGCACTCACCTCCCAAACAACCCCCACCCATAAACAAATTAAATAACAATGGAGACATCAAGCACCCCTGCCGCAAGCCGACATTCACTGGGAACCAATTACTTTCCCCTCTTCCTACTCGTACACATGTCTTACATCCTCGATAAAAACTTTTCACTGCTTCTAGCAACTTACCTCCTACACGATATACCCTTTATACCTTCCAAAAACATCTCTATCAACTCTATCATATGCCTTCTCCAGATCCACAAATGCTACATTCAAATCCATTTGCTTTTCTAAGTATTTCTCACATACATTCTTCAAAGTAAACACTGATCCACACATCCACCACTTCTGAAACCACACTGCTCTTCCCCAATCTGATGCTCTGTACATGCCTTTACGCTCTCAGTCAATACCCTCCCATATAATTTCCAAGGAATACTCAACAAACTTATACCTCTGTAATCTGAACACTCACCTTTATTCCCTTTGCCTTTGTACAATGGCACTATGCACGCATTCCGCCAATCCTCAGGCACTTTACAATGAACCATAAATCACTGAATATCCTCACCAACCAGTCAACAACACAGTCACCCCCTTTTTTGATAAATTCCACTGCAATGCCTTCCAAATCCGCTGCCTTGCCGGCTTTCATCTTCCGCAAAGCTGTCATTACCTCTTTACTGTTAACCAAACCATTCTCTCTGACCCTCTCACTTTGCATACCACTTCGGCCAAAAACCCTATATCTGCCACTCTCTCTCTCTCTCTCTCTCTCTCTCTCTCTATATATATATATATATATATATATATATATATATATATATTTCTTTATATATATATATATATATATATATATATATATATATATATATATATATATATATATATATATATATATATATATAGGGAGCGGGGGGCTGGAAATCCACCCCTCTCGTTTTTAATTTTCCAAAAGAAGGAACAGAGAAGGGGGCTAAGTGAGGATATTCCCTCAAAGGCTCAGTCCTCTGTTCTTAACGCTACCTCGCTAACGCGGGAAATGGCGAATGGTATGAAGAAGATATATATATATACATATATATATATATATATATAGGACAGATGACTCGTACTATTGCCAGTTGTTCTGAAAAGCTCCAGAAACACTAGATTCCGTGCGTCGTGAAAAACCACATTTCTATACTATACATCTAAGACACATAACATTTCAAAATTTCACAAGAAAAACAGAAGTATGTATCTAGGCGTCCTAAGGGAAACTCAGGTTTATCGAGCTTTCCCTTGACATAACTAACCTTGCTTTAGACGCCTTTGAAAACCAATAAATTTCCTGGATTTAAAATCTACGTGAAAATTTTTTGTACGTTTTAGAAATATACCTAAAAACCTCTAGAATTCCCAATATTAGAGGTAAGAAAAAAAAATTATTAGATCATATGCAAAGCACACGATGAAAAAAAAAGACAAAAGAGTTAATCCGAAATTTTAAGTGTGGCAAGCTTAAAGCTGCCTTCTTAAGGTAAGGAATAAGGGTCTTAGGTTCGACTCCCGCGGTGCCTCTCCCATGCAAACCTCCTTCCCCGACCACACACACACACACACACACACACACACACACACCCAGTAAGATGTTTACTTGATATACGAGGCCTTTCTATTGTGGTGCCCTACTGCGCAATGGGCCAGCGGGTCGTATCTTTGGGTAAAATTGCGTAAAACGAAAAAAGAGAAAATGTCTCGGAATGTTAAGAAAAAGGATTTTGGGCAGACCCTGCCTGACGCTGGTGTCTGTCCTACTTTATGAGAAACGTTTATGCAAACAATGAGTTCGCTTTTAAGGCTTGGCATTTTCTAAGAACACGCACACACACACACACATGCACACAGACACAGACGCTCAGACACACACACCCAGACACACACACAAAGACACAGACACAGACACGCAGACACACACACATATATATATATATATATATATATATATATATATATATATATATATATATATATATATATATATATATCATACAAACTTACAACAGCCAGGATCGAACCTGGGACCCCTGTGCAAGAGGCAGGCATGCTAACTGCTAGGCTATGGGACTGTATAATAGGAAACAACTATTCGAAATACTGAGTACTCGAATACCCTTCGTCTCACTATGGTGAGCAACGGGGTCTATACTTGGTTGTTTCCGAACAGACGCACATAGCCAGCTGATAGTGTTTCAGCGAACCTAACTGTGCAACGCATTTTACCGAACCTAACCTCCGCTTGTACAGTTAGGTTCGGTAAATCGCTATCAGCTGGCTATGTGCCTCTGTTCGGAAACAACCAAGTATAGACCCCGTTGCTCACCATTGTGAGACGAAGGGTATTCGAGTACTCAGTATTTCGAATAGTTGTTTCCTATTATACAGTTCCATAGCCTAGCGGTTAGCATGCCTACCTCTTGCACAGGGGTTCCAGGTTCGATCCTGGCTGTTGGAGGTTTGTATGTTCTATGAAGGTGCGCGTTCATATGCACTTTATTCGTATTCATATACCTCCGCGTTGTACAGTTAGGTTCGGTAAATCGCTATCAGCTGGCTATGTGCGTCTGTTCGGAAACAACCAAGTATAGACCCCGTTGCTCACCATTGTGAGACGAAGGGTATTCGAGTACTCAGTATTTCGAATAGTTGTTTCCTATTATACAGTTCCATAGCCTAGCGGTTAGCATGCCTACCTCTTGCACAGGGGTCCCAGGTTCGATCCTGGCTGTTGGAGGTTTGTATGTTCCATGAAGGTGCGCGTTCATATGCACTTTATTCGTATATATATATATATATATATATTTTTTTTTACCACACATCTCTCTCACCCTTTCATTACTTACACGATCAAACCACCTCACACCACATATTGTCCTCAAACATCTCACTTCCAATACATCCATCCTCCTACGCACAACCCTATCTATAGCCCATGCCTCGCAACCACTATTCCTTCAAACATATATATGTATGTATATATATACATATAATATTTGGACTCCCGAGGTATAGCAATTAACGTTCATGACCGTGACGTATTCACGGGCCACCCTGGTTCGAACGCATATGCTCGAATCCTGGCTACGGCAGTCGGTTCACAGTCAATCCAGCTGCTCATGCACCCATAGGGATTGGTCGATAAAATGAGTGCCTAGCTCAGGCTAGAGTATATAGTGGATCATAGGGTGGGGGAGGGGGCGAAAATCCTGGGAGCCTTGAAGAATGTGTGGAAGTCGAGAACATTATCTCGGAAAGCAAAAATGGTTATGTTTGAAGGAATAGTGGTTCCAACAATGTTGTATGGTTGCGAGGCTTGGGCTATGGATAGAGTTGTGCGCAGGAGGATGGATGTGCTGGAAATGAGATGTTTGAGGACAATGTGTGGTGTGAGGTGGTTTGATCGAGTAAGTAACGTAAGGGTAAGAGAGATTTGTGTGAGGTGGTTTGATCGAGTAAGTAACGTAAGGGTAAGAGAGATTTGTGTGAGGTGGTTTGATCGAGTAAGTAACGTAAGGGTAAGAGAGATGTGTGGAAATAAAAAGAGCGTGGTTGAGAGAGCAGAAGAGGGTGTTTTGAAATGGTTTGGGCACATGGAGAGAATGAGTGAGGAAAGATTGACCAAGAGGATATATGTGTCGGAGGTGGAGGGAACGAGGAGAAGTGGGAGACCAAATTGGAGGTGGAAAGATGAGTGAAAAAGATTTTGTGTGATCGGGGCCTGAACATGCAGGAGGGTGAAAGGAGGGCAAGGAATAGAGTGAATTGGATCGATGTGGTATACCGGGGTTGACGTGCTGTCAGTGGATTGAATCAGGGCATGTGAAGCGTCTGGGGTAAACCATGGAAAGCTGTGTAGGTATGTATATTTGCGTGTGTGGACGTATGTATATACATGTGTATGGGGGTGGGTTGGGCCATTTCTTTCGTCTGTTTCCTTGCGCTACCTCGCAAACGGGGGAGACAGCGGCAGAAAAAGAAAGAAAAATTTTTTTTTTATATATATATATATATATATATATATATATATATATATATATATATATATATATATATATATATATATATATATATATATATATATATATATATGGTATTGCAGTGGAATTTATTAAAAAAGGGGGTGACTGTATTGTTGACTGGTTGGTAAGGTTATTTAATGTATGTATGACTCATGGTGAGGTGCCTGAGGATTGGCGGAATGCGTGCATAGTGCCATTGTACAAAGGCAAAGGGGATAAGAGTGAGTGCTCAAATTACAGAGGTATAAGTTTGTTGAGTATTCCTGGTAAATTATATGGGAGGGTATTGATTGAGAGAGTGAAGGCATGTACAGAGCATCAGATTGGGGAAGAGCAGTGTGGTTTCAGAAGTGGTAGAGGATGTGTGGATCAGGTGTTTGCTTTGAAGAATGTATGTGAGAAATACTTAGAAAAGCAAATGGATTTGTATGTAGCATTTATGGATCTGGAGAAGGCATATGATAGAGTTGATAGAGATGCTCTGTGGAAGGTATTAAGAATATATGGTGTGGGAGGAAAGTTGTTAGAAGCAGTGAAAAGTTTTTATCGAGGATGTAAGGCATGTGTACGTGTAGGAAGAGAGGAAAGTGATTGGTTCTCAGTGAATGTAGGTTTGCGGCAGGGGTGTGTGATGTCTCCATGGTTGTTTAATTTGTTTATGGATGGGGTTGTTAGGGAGGTAAATGCAAGAGTTTTGGAAAGAGGGGCAAGTATGAAGTCTGTTGGGGATGAGAGAGCTTGGGAAGTGAGTCAGTTGTTGTTCGCTGATGATACAGCGCTGGTGCCTGATTCATGTGAGAAACTGCAGAAGCTGGTGACTGAGTTTGGAAAAGTGTGTGGAAGAAGAAAGTTAAGAGTAAATGTGAATAAGAGCAAGGTTATTAGGTACAGTAGGGTTGAGGGTCAAGTCAATTGGGAGGTGAGTTTGAATGGAGAAAAACTGGAGGAAGTGAAGTGTTTTAGATATCTGGGAGTGGATCTGGCAGCGGATGGAACCATGGAAGCGGAAGTGGATCATAGGGTGGGGGAGGGGGCGAAAATCCTGTGGGCCTTGAAGAATGTGTGGAAGTCGAGAACATTATCTCGGAAAGCAAAAATGGGTATGTTTGAAGGAATAGTGGTTCCAACAATGTTGTATGGTTGCGAGGCGTGGGCTATGGATAGAGTTGTGCGCAGGAGGATGGATGTGCTGGTAATGAGATGTTTGGGGACAATGTGTGGTGTGAGGTGGTTTGATCGAGTGAGTAACGTAAGGGTAAGAGAGATGTGTGGAAATAAAAAGAGCGTGGTTGAGAGAGCAGAAGAGGGTGTTTTGAAGTGGTTTGGGCACATGGAGAGGATGAGTGAGGAAAGATTGACCAAGAGGATATATGTGTCGGAGGTGGAGGGAACAAGGAGAAGAGGGAGACCAAATTGGAGGTGGAAAGATGGAGTGAAAAAGATTTTGTGTGATCGGGGCCTGAGCATGCAGGAGGGTGAAAGGAGGGCAAGGAATAGAGTGAATTGGAGCGATGTGGTATACCGGGGTTGACGTGCTGTCAGTGGATTGAATCAAGGCATGTGAAGCGTCTGGGGTAAACCATGGAAAGCTGTGTAGGTATGTATATTTGCGTGTTTGGACGTATGTATATACATGTGTATGGGGGTGGGTTGGGCCATTTCTTTCGTCTGTTTCCTTGCGCTACCTCGCAAACGCGGGAGACAGCGACAAAGCAAAAAAAAAAAAAAAAGAAAAAAAAAAAAAAATATATATATATATATATATATATATATATATATATATATATATATATATATATATATATCAGTATACGTTGGGAACAACCTCATTGTATTTCGCTGCAGTTTCCTCTAATTCTTCTTTCAATCTTGCTGTAAAGCTTGGTCGAGTAGTCGTAAATTAGTATATATATATAGCGTTAATGGGATGGCCTTGACTAGGGCTTCAGCTGCCTTGCCGTCTCAGCTAACATTGAATGAAAAAAATATATATTTTACGTCAGAGGCTCCAGTCACAGATGAAAGTCCACATCAAAGTCGGGCCTTATTTGAAATATAGAGAGAATTATGAAAGGGAAAAAAAGAAAAGACAAGGGAAAGTATTTACGAACTTCGAAGGAATTGAAAAACTTGTCTTTTAAAATGTACCAGGTCCTGGTTATTGGGAAAGACATGAGAGGTTAGAAAATTCCAAAGTTTCGAGGTGTAGGGAAAGAAACAGTTATCAAAATGGCCCACTTGTGAGTTGCCAACGGCCACATTGTGTGTAATCATGTGATGTAGCAGCTTGCCGAGTATTACGTGGTCTAGCTAGTGGTAGGGGCACACAAGCGGCCAGCTCGCGGGAGCAAAAACCAGAATGATATCTAAAGGGAGTGAAAGTGAACCAATATTGCGGCGTAGAGCAAGTGGGTCAAGTCTTGAATTTAGCCTGGGAGAGTTTACAATTCGGACCGCTTTCGACTCAACTCTGTCCAATAAGGATGCAGAGCTAGAACCACCCCAGATGTGAGTGAAGAGTGAAGAGTGGTTATACCGGCCAGGAATATGGGTAGGGTGGGAGATAGCTTACTCTAGTTCATTGAGAATGGAGAACGTAAGGGCATCAATCCCTCCACCATCAGTATGGGAGGAATTCAACCATTCCCTATGGTGAACGATAAAAACCCTAAGTAGAGGATATCGGCTTGCGGATCAGAGGATGCCACAGCCTCATGGCAGGAGTTTAGATAGTTGAAGAAAGATATAAAATTTGTAGAACTGAGAGATCAATAGGCAAAACACTGGAAAAGTGTGGTAGCTGGGAGTCAGACCTTGAACCAAATGACATCAAAGTTTGGGGACTCAAGCTTGGTCCTCAAGGCGTGTTACAGGAGTGTTAATGGAATAAGCACAAACATCACCTTTGAACCGGAATTGTGACTGGAAATTGTAATTGGATATGTAGAAGGGGCTAGTGAGAACATCATTAGAAAACTGGGTCTCAGAGAAAAGTAAGATGTTATGAGAGATACTATACAAGATATTATTCAACAGAAGAGAGGTTACTAGAAAGACCATGAATGCTGGTATAGTGTGAACTGAAAAAGAGGATCTATCAAAGAGGCAAAGGAGGGTTCGGTAATACTATTGTCAAAGCCCTCCCTCTCATTGGCAGTAGAGTCAGGCGTAAACCAAGAGATTCTTCGCACCCCATGTTGCCAGGACTATAAATTCATACTCATGATAAATGAATGACCAAACAATAGCAAATAATCGATTACCCTTAGCCTCATAAACATAACCAACGGAGACTTTATCTGTCATATCTAGTTAGTCACACAATAACTAGTGGTTAATGTTTTACCAAAGGTACTATCAGACGCAGAGGTCCATGAACAACGAATATAATGTAATGAATAATCAGGCAAACATGTGGAAAAAAAAAACTGGAGAGAGAGAGAGAGAGAGAGAGAGAGAGAGAGAGAGAGAGAGAGAGAGAGAGAGAGAGAGAGAGAGAGAGAGAGAGAGAGAGAGAGAGAGAGAGAGAGAGAGAGAGAGAGAGAGAGAGAGAGAGAGAGAGAGGTCAATAGTACAAACATGGAACACCTTTGGTTCCCTCGAAACCTCAAAGCACTTAGAGACTCTAGTCATCCGTTGATATACATAGTGAACAATGTTCAGCTTAGCTTAGTGAATCTCCTTAGAAGAATGAATGGAATGATGCAAGACTTATACATACACACCCCCTAGCCTGCCGGGGTATGTAAATACAACAACGAAAACACACCTTCAGGAGATTCCCCAGATGCATCAAAAAACTTCCGCCATACAACTGTTCACACTTCAATTTTCTCTTCCATCTCAAACAATCCCTTTCCCCGTCCCAACTCTTCTTTCTCTTCTCTAACCTCCCTATTTTGAGAGAGAGAGAGAGAGAGAGAGAGAGAGAGAGAGAGAGAGAGAGAGAGAGAGAGAGAGAGAGAGAGAGAGAAAAAAAAAAGGGGGGCAAGAAGGGGTACTGAAGCAGCGCGTCATGGGACATACTCCATCAGTGACCCCGAGGAACACTCGTGTGCCTCATCTTCACCCCCATACCAAAGACTATAAACCTCCATCCGACCAGACACTTCACTGGCAATAGTTCCAGATGATCAGAGAAGTAAAGAGAGGATAGCGACCCAGCATCAGCCCACCTCAACAGAGATGGAAGACGAAAATCATTGGAAGGATTTCTTTCCCATTTCTTGCCACCTGAAGGCGGGTTTTACATACATTCCCAGCTCTGAGCAGTGGTTACCATGAATGGCAAAGAACCCGATAGCATGCCATTCTTATGCCTTAAGCGCTCAATACAGTGTTAATGCCTTGAGCACGACGGTGCAATCCTTGCGCACGACGGTGCAATCCTTGAGCACGACGTTCGACCTTGAGCAGGACGGTGCAACCCTTGAGCACGACGGTCGACTTTGAGCAGGACGGTGCAACCCTTGAGCACGACGTTCGACCTTGAGCACGACGGTGCAATCCTTGAGCACGACGGTCGACCTTAAGCACGACGGTGCAACCCTTGAGCACGATGGCGCAACCCATAAGAACGACGGTCGGACCCTTCAGTAGAAGGGTAAGACCCTTGAGGACGGAGGAGCAACACGTAGCAGGGGAACCATACACCCACACCTCGCAAAGTACAAGATAGATAATAGATACGAAAATCATCCAGTTATATGATAACGAAACCAAGAACTACCGATTATCTCGGGCTGTTTCCTTAGAGAAATACAACTCGTTCGAACAACCTGAAGTTCTTAAGTAGTAACGCTTGACGTGCAACTATTAAAAGCAATGTTGGTATACCATTGTGTTGTCCACCGAGACGAAAGTTCTGACGCGTGTTGCTCAGTGATTTAGTAAAGCTGTTTGTTGTTAAAGATGGTGAGAACCTGATGAGCGAGGATCGCTCCACTCTTACACTAACCTCTCTGCTCTTTCCTTTCTCTCTCGTTCTCTGAAATTATGAGCATAATTCACAAGTCTCGTCAAACAAGTACCAGATGAAATGTACTTCGGCAAAAGACTACCAAACATGCCTACGAAATGCTCGGAAATCAGCAGTCGAACATAAATGAAGACAAAGGTCTTGCATATGCCGTGAGTACTTCCATGGTACACCAGACCAGCACTGTGCAGCCAGCGTCCCCTGACTATGTCCCTAGTGTTCCGTGGAACATTCTTAATTGCAGAAATAAAACGGATATGGTACTGTGTTGACAAACAGATGGAATACTCATTTCCTGCAGATACATTTCATGAATCACTTGAATATATATACAAGTGATTATAAAGCAACTACTATTTTTTACTGTACTTGTCATGTGTGTGGAGAAAGATTTTCTCTTTCCTACCTTCCACTGGATAACGAGTGATAAGAGAAGAACACAGGCGACTTTGTGCCTCATACTCAAAATCTGCCTAGAATTTTAAAAAGGGGTGAGAAGGGCTGAACTAGACAGTGTATAACAGCAAATGATGACAATGATGGTAAGGTAAGGCTTCATAGCAAAGGACATCAACCACAAAACACAGAAAGTAATCTTAACTTTTTACAAAGTGGCAGAAAACCCACACCTTTTATCATGCAGTCCAGTTCTGGTCCCCAAATTACATATACGACGAGAATATCTTGAACGAGTACAAAGAAGAGCTACATAGCTCATTCCTTCTCTTAGAAACGTGAATCGACCATTAGGAGGAGTGTAGGGGGAACAGCGTGAAGGTAGGATGTGAGTCAAGTATAGTTGCAAGGTCCTAACTTATCTGGTACTTTGACGATAGACGATGGGATTCCATCCTCTCTGGTATATGGTTTCAGTTATCTTTAGTCTTATGGGGCTGGAGAACTGTATCTTTTTTCTTCATATTTTCAGAGAGATGTTGTTGTTCCTTGTATAATCTAAGGCCCTTATTTTGAAGGTGGGCTGCCAAGCGTTGCCTGAGTGATATGATCGTTGCATCATTGAGGTTTATGTCCTTTCGGAGTTTGCGATCTCCATTTGAGCATGAGTACTTTTTAAGTACACTTATAGATTGCAGTGGGGTAGTGCTCTACGTGGAGTTGTTCTTCATAATGCAATTATTGATTCTCTTGTTTCTGTGGTCGAAGATTTAGTGGCTAAGTCGATCTCCAGGGACGTTGTAAATAACATTCCTAACATTAATCCATCTGGATGCGTTCGCCTGACCGGAAGGCAGAAGACACCTGGTTTCTGCAGAGAACCTAGTACACAAATCCACACCTGATTTCTGCAGAGAACCTAGTACACAAATCCAAGTTCCTGTTGGACCTGACTGACAAGTTGTGCTTGGATAAGATGTGTCTTTATTACTGCTTTGATTTCATTGCCGAACTGAAGATCACACACACCAAAGAAACGTGAAATGTCGGTATGACTACCCCATCACTCAGGCAAGATTTTTGCAACCCACCGTTAAAACAAGGTTCCCCCAAAAGTACGTGTGCACGACACAACCTAACCCACTGAACATAACAAAATAATGAAACATTTGCGCGACCCTAAAAGGCTACAAATGCTGAAGCCATGTTCAAAAGAGCCATCGTGAATAACCAAAGTACAGAACAAGCTGGGACTCACCATTAATTTTCAGCTGCACCCCAAATGATTTTCCTCCGTACCTTCATGTGTCCCCACCTCCTCTTTACCAGGTGAAATAACCTGAGGGAACCCCCTTCCCCTACCACCACCACAACTGCCTGACACACCCAGCTCTTAACTTCAATCATTTACGCTACCACATGTGAGCAACAGTATCTCCAAGGGAACGCTAATTCCTAAATAAGATATAACCTTTGTTCGTGGCCATAATTCAAAGACCACAAGATGTGAACCAGCTTCTGCTGTATTTACTTTCGCCTTGTTTTGGACCAATATTTTGTGATTTGACTGAAGATGAGCTGCACTTGTGAGCTCAAAATTTCTCATATGTATTTCTAGAATTAAGTGATAATGATTATAGGATATAAACTGGACAATTTATCTAAAATGATGTCCCCCAGAGCAAAGTTAAAAAAAAAATCTTTATTTTTCACCTCAGGAGGACACGTCTTTAACATATGTTACTGAACAAAATACCCGGAAAGGTAGAGTGGTCTTCTCATACTTGTGTGATTTCAAATATCCCATATGTATCATTTATATATTTCTAACATGTTATGCGTATATCTATCATATGCATCCATCATATATCTACATTTTATCTAAACAAACAGAAAAATGCACGAATAGAAGATAGCCTTGTTTTAATCAGAAACATTAACACAACCAGAACTGTGCCTTTTACTCAAAAATTGACAACTATGGTGGGTGTGTAAATCTGGCAACCTGATAGATTACAAAGGACTTTAAAACCCAACCAAGCATTAAGTCCTGACGTGGCTGTCTGTGATGGTAGAAGAGAACTGAAACTCAGGGATACAGATGTTCCAAAGAAAAAAAAAAAAAAACTATTCATATAACTACGGAGGAGCATACCACCTTACACCAAATATTGACTTCCAATACTTCATTTAAAACAGATCCACTCACCTTCCCACATTCTCATCTACAGCTCATGACCTCATATCTATACTACATCGGTGAGAATACAATACCTTCAAACATACCCATATTCCCTTCTAAATACCGACCTCTGTTTCCACACCTTCCTCAGTGCTCCCAGAACTGCCGCCTCCTTACCCACCCTATGACTCACTTTTGTTTCTACGGTTCTATTTTCTGCTGTGTCCAATGTTAGGTATCCGAAACACTTCACTCCAAAATTTTCTCCATACAAAATCACGCACAAAAGCCCGTAAACGTGGGATCTCATGGGTCGTTGGCTGGTTTGGAATGGAAAGATTTTGTTGCCTCGTGGTCCAATGGATGGCGTACTAGCCTGCCGCACGGTAGGAGTAGGTTCGAATCCTCCTTACCCATATGTAAAACATCATCGTATATTCCATGTGCCCTGCATATGTTAAAGATATACAAACTTTGCTGTAATGCTGAGGTATAAATTTGATGTTGCTTACGACGGGCATCTCAGGTCACGTGATGTGACGTGGCATCTGACCATTGGTTGGTCTGAGATGGAGAGCTTCTGTCGCCTTGTCGTCCAGTGGGCTCGAATCCGCCCCGAGTGAAAAGTCACCTTTGGCAAGGCTGTACTGTCGTCTGCTGACGAGGTATAGTAAAGTGTAGTCACAGAACTTCTCGCTTGAAAGACGACTATCCTTTCCCTGCTGATGATTGTAGTGCAGCTCGCAGTTGCAGGAGGCAGGGACGAGAGGCCCTCAGGTTATACTCCCAGGACCCATGATTGCTAGGAACGCTGGGACTGCAGAATGATAATATGATTTCACTTCTTCTCTCTCTCTCTCTCTCTCTCTCTCTCTCTCTCTCTCTCTCTCTCTCTCTCTCTCTCTCTCTCTCTCTCTCTCTCTCTCTCTATTCAGCTCATTTCTTCGCTCAGCCCCAACAATTTTTTTTTTTTCACTCACGGATACAATATTTCCTTAAATAATTAGAACAGGAGGATCCCTTGAACCTAACCTCCCCCTACACCGCCCTTCAAAGTAACCCGTGACCCATGATACAAAAGAAAAAAAGAAAGAACATTATCACTTTATAACAGTAATCAATATTTCACAACCCAGTAAATATTCTCAGCAGAGGAGAGAGATCTGGCGAATATTTTTACGAGCGACCAACTCGGAATTCAGGGGGACCTGCTTTGTCCTCAAACCACCTGTCATCCCCAGACCAGACCTCTCCCAGCCACGCCGCCCGCCCACATGTTTCCATCTGCTACACCATCGTGCCCCTCACTACCTCTGGCTCTCCTCGTTTTGTCTAAGTCCTGCCTTCGTGTACACACCTCTCTCGAAATTTCTGAGTCTGTTTACTCTATTTCTTGGCAAGTAAGAGCACCTCTAGTTCACCACCTGACTACGCCTGTCTAGTCCTCTAGATTCTAACTGTCTAAGCCTACCTAGTGCCCATTTCCTTCGTCTGTCGACTCTCCATCTGTCTAAGCTTAACTACGATTCAAGCCTGTCCTATCCCAGCTTACCCAGCCTACACCTAGCCTACACCTAGCCAGGCACATTCAGCCTCCACTCGTCCCAAGGCGGTCCAGTCTGAACCTCTTTAGCCTCCAACACCTCAAGGTAGTTTAGCTTACTCCTTTGCTAGTGTATATTAGTCTCCGCTAGTCCAGGCTATTTAGTCTACTCCTCTGCTACTATTGCTATCCTCCACGAGTCCATAGTTATTCAGTTTACTTCTCTGCTACTGTTTATAGTCCCACTAGTCCAGACTATCCAGTCTACTCCCTTGCTAGTCTTTCTACTCCCCTGCTAGTCTTTCTACTCCCCTGCTAGTCTTTCTACTCCCCTACTAGTCTTTCTACTCCCCTGCTGGTCTTTATACTCCCCTGCTAGTCTTTCTACTCCCCTCTTAGTCTTTCTACTCCTCTCCTAGTCTTTCTACTCCCCTGCTTGTCTATATAGCCTCTACTGGCCCGAGAATATCTAGTATGTTCTTGTGGTAGTCTATTAAGCCTTCATCAGCCTCAGGTTATATAGTCTATCAGTCCAATAGTCTAGTTAGCTTTCACTATCTGGTCTTCATGTGTCACTGTCTATCAAGTTTCCACCTCTTCATATCCGTCTAGGTTCTGTCAAAGTATGCTGGGTTGTTATCTGTCTGAGTGTGTTCATCTTCATCTCTGTCTGCACCTGGTATGTATGCCTGTATAGTCTCCCTTTCCCAGGGCGTCACCTGTCTAAGCCCGTTTTATCTATACCTGTCTGGGTCCACAATTTTTTTTTCCAATGTCATCATTGATTTTCATCTCCTACCTTAGCCCGTCATGTCCACCTACTGTCATGTTTTCACCTGTCTAACCCCGTCATATCTTCACCTGTCTAACCCCGTCATATCTTCACCTGTCATTATGCTTTCAACGATTGGAGACCATTATGTCTTCACCTGTCTTACCTGTCTTATCTGTAAATGTTTCCACGACACATTTCGAAGACAATATAAATTCAAATGTTCTTATCACTTTCAGAAACGTATTCCGAAATTTGCTTTCATACATCCATACCGTAAGTGTTCCCCCAACTTTACAACAATTCATTTCAAGTGTCCTCCCTCCCACTACAGTAACTTAGATCAAGTGTCCTCCCTCCCACTACAGCAACTTAGATCAAGTGTCCTCCCTCCCACTACAGTAACTTAGATCAAGTGTCCTCCCTCCCGCTACAGCAACTTAGATCAAGTGTCCTCCCTCCCACTACAGCAACTTAGATCAAGTGTCCTCCCTCCCACTACAGCAAATAGGATCGTCTTCTCCCTCACTTAACAGCAAATTAAGATCAAGTGTTGATATCCAGCACTTGAGGCCAACGTGGACAACCTCCCTCCTCCTGCTTGAGGAGGGCTGGGCCGTCTGGGAGCTGGGTCTGGACTGCTCCCTCTCTCGTAAACTCTCGCTACGTTTATTGGGCTCAAACATAGAGAGAGAGAGAGAGAGAGAGAGAGAGAGAGAGAGAGAGAGAGAGAGAGAGAGAGAGAGAGAGAGAGAGAGAGAGAGAGATATCTTGTTGCACGCACCACGAAGGGGATGGGTGTGGGGGGGGGGGAGGGGGGGAGTCCTGTTGCTCTTGACAATGGCAATGCTAAACCTGCTGCTGACACTATCACTGTTGTTGTTGCTGCTGACACTATCACTGTTGTTGTTGCTGACACTATCACTGTTGTTGTTGCTGCTGACACTATCACTGTTGTTGTTGCTGCTGACACTATCACTGTTGTTGTTGCTGCTGACACTATCACTGTTGTTGTTGCTGACACTATCACTGTTGTTGTTGTTGCTGACACTATCACTGTTGTTGCTGCTGCTGACACTATCACTGTTGTTGTTGCTGCTGACACTATCACTGTTGTTGTTGTTGCTGACACTATCACTGTTGTTGCTGCTGCTGACACTATCACTGTTGTTGTTGCTGACACTATCACTGTTGTTGTTGCTGCTGACACTATCACTGTTGTTGTTGCTGACACTATCACTGTTGTTGTTGCTGCTGACACTATCACTGTTGTTGCTGACACTATCACTGTTGTTGTTGCTGCTGACACTATCACTGTTGTTGTTGCTGCTGACACTATCACTGTTGTTGTTGCTGCTGACACTATCACTGTTGTTGCTGCTGCTGACACTATCACTGTTGTTGCTGCTGCTGACACTATCACTGTTGTTGCTGCTGACACTATCACTGTTGTTGTTGCTGCTGACACTATCACTGTTGTTGCTGCTGACACTATCACTGTTGTTGCTGCTGCTGACACTATCACTGCTGCTGCTGCTGACACTATCACTGGTGCAGCTGTTCCTGGGTCTATCATGGGGACTGTAATAAACCCCCACAGTAGAGGACGTGGGCTGAGTCTTACCTCCTCACACGTTCATATTTTTTCCACATTATCTTTCAACTACGCCATCACTCGAGGCGCCCAGCCGGGGGCGCATGTAGGTAGGAACGCACGTAGGTGAGAACGCACGTAGCTTAGCACGTACGTGGCTGCGAGCGCATATAGCTGGGAACGCACGTGTTTAAGAACGCACATAGCTTAGCACGCATGTATCTAGGAGCGTATATAGCAGGGAACGCACGTGGGTAAGAACGCACATAGCTTAGCACGCATGTATCTAGGAGCGTATATAGCAGGGAACGTACGTAGTTGGGAGCGTATTGAGCTGGGATCGAACGAAGATGGGAGCTGGGGAAGAACGTAGGTAGGAATGCACCCAGCTGGGAGCACCGTAGCTAGGAAAGCACGCAGCTAGGAGCACCCTTAGCTGGGAACGCACACGCCTAGGACCACGCGTTGCTAAGAACCCATGTAGCTTGGGAGCGGATGCAGCTGGGAACCCAGGTAAGCAGGATCGAAGGTAAATAGATTTGTGTGCAGTAGGCGGGGCCAACTTGACGAGGTTTTACCCTTAATATCCAATAGACTACCTTGGGGGGGGGGGGGGGGGGATGTACTCCCAGTGGACCATTTCCAGCAAGGACGGTGGAGCCATGGGTGCGCAGGCGCGCACGACAAGCGGGTTCGACGCGTCATAGAAAATGAGATCGCGGAGGTCCCTCAAGGCGGGGTGGTGGTTAGATTTCTCTCCTCCCGCAGTTGGTGACGTCTTCCAGCGTAAGTCAGTTGATGTGGCAAACCTCCAACACCGAGTGTGGTGTTACGACCTTTGAGAGCCACGGTAATCACAGGTGGAGGTCATGTCACCTAAGGGACAGACTGTCGTAACCGAGGGAGGAGAGATCATCAGCTCGTAGAAACAAGCAGAGATAAACCAAACTGAAGAGGCTTCAGCAGTCTCCCTCACCTGTGAGCCTCCTTAACGCTACACCACCCACACCACTGCTGCATATATCCTCAGCTGGCTTTACCATTCATCACCAACTGGCATTGCTCCCTGAAGCTTCACGCCTTCGTTGTCATCACTACCAACACTCCCTTAACCCTCCAGCCTTCACCATCACCCCCACCAACAACGTTCCCTTAACCTTCTATCCTTCACCATTACCCCCCCAACAACACTCTCTATACCATCTAGCCTTCACCATCACCCTCACCAACACTTCCTTAATCCTCCAGCCTTCACCATCACCCCCCACCAACACTGCCTCAACCCTCAAACCTTCACCATCATCCTCATCAACACACCCTTAACCCTCTAGCCTTCACCATCATCCTCATCAACACACCCTTAACCATCTAGCCTTCACCATCACCACCAACAAAGCTCCTTAACTCCTCTGGTGCCCCTCACCATCACCGTTCCCTACACCCTCTACCGCCTACACCATCACCACTATCATCACAAACTTGTATCAATGAACAGATCGAGTCAGGGTAATGGCGGAGGGAAGTGGCCACCTTTGTCCCAGCCTGACGACAAGACACTGTGACATCCAGTTTCCTGTTCTCCTTCAACACATTCAGGAGGATACAGACCGGGTCATCATAACACATTACATACGTCTTCAAGTCATGCAAGTTTTACACTCATTATTCATGCATAATCCTCACTCATTATTCAGATTCCTTCGATGGCATTTGTGTCTCGTGATGGAACGCCGTGCAAGATAGACAACTCTTTGCGTATGTGTTTGTGTCGTATGTGCGACTGTGTATAGATCTGTGTATGGTAGTGGGTGTATATCTGCTTGTGTGTGGTAGTGGGTGTATATCTGCTTGTGTGTGGTAGTGGGTGTATATCTACTTGTGTACGTGTGTATGTCGCTCTGCTGTTTATCTATGTTCCACCTGTTGATAGGAGTGCTGTTTGAAATCTCTCTATACTCATAATGTCGCGCATGTCTATGAATGTATTTATCTGTTTGTAATCATTTAGTCTGTACAATGTAATCATGTAGTCTGTACAATGTAATCATCTAATCTGTACAATGTAATCATTTAGTCTGTACAATGTAATCATCTAGTCTGTACAATGTAATCATCTAGTCTGTACAATGTAATCATCTAGTCTGTACAATGTAATCATCTAGTCTGTACAATGTAATCATCTAGTCTGTACAATGTAATCATCTAGTCTGTACAATGTAATCATCTAGTCTGTACAATGTAATCATCTAGTCTGTACAATGTAATCATCTAGTCTGTACAATGTAATCATCTAGTCTGTACAATGTAATCATCTAGTCTGTACAATGTAATCATCTAGTCTGTACAATGTAATCATCTAGTCTGTACAATGTAATCATCTAGTCTGTACAATGTAATCATCTAGTCTGTACAATGTAATCATCTAGTCTGTACAATGTAATCATCTAGTCTGTACAATGTAATCATCTAGTCTGTACAATGTAATCATCTAGTCTGTACAATGTAATCATCTAGTCTGTACAATGTAATCATCTAGTCTGTACAATGTAATCATCTAGTCTGTACAATGTAATCATCTAGTCTGTACAATGTAATCATCTAGTCTGTACAATGTAATCATCTAGTCTGTACAATGTAATCATCTAGTCTGTACAATGTAATCATCTAGTCTGTACAATGTAATCATCTAGTCTGTACAATACGACGAGGATGTTCTACACTCGTGGGGACCAATCTTTTGATCTTTTTCTACTGTCACATAAACCTTTAAAACTTCTATAGGACATCTGCACTCACGATCTTAATACTCAGGTCCTTCCCTTTCCTTACTACTGTTATACTATAGAATCATTTCTGTGCATGATTTCTGGCAAGATTCATGCTTGATTTCATGTTATGACCTCTGGCTGTTTTTAATTACATTATTCGAAACATTGTTAGCTACTGACTTCAACACACAGCTTTAACAGCTAAAAGGTTGTGATCAATTCATTCATTACTCTTCTTTTTTTCTCAGTGAATAAATACATGGTACCCAGCCTCACGCTGTAACTCAGCTCCTTAATTCTACCAGCGTCCTTGTCACCATCGTCTGGACCTTCTGTATTAGAGGATTATGTTTCTTTAAAACTAGTCAACCGATCTTGTGCAATATATCTTAGTTTTGGGTTGATAGAGAAAATGAACAGTTTGCTCAATAATTCCAAACATTTGTCAGTGTACAGTTTGTCTTCTATATAATGTTATCATGGTGTGGCTTTCACAATACAGTGTTGACTTCCATGTTCCTCTCACACAAATTCCAGCAGTATTTTCTTTTAGATGATATTCGTATCGAGGTCTTTTTTCTCTGTTTCCCTTCCTTACTCTTTTACAATTTCTTTCAATATAAATCAGACCAACTTTGGAGTTTGTCTGGGTCACCTTGTAAGTTACTGCAATCCTTCTGACTCTCTGCTTCTTTCATGACGTTGGCATCATCCGCAAATATCATCAGTTATGATGAGTTCAGTCCTTCTGTAGAGTCATCTATACAAAGAAAAAAGGAGCAATGGTCCTAGGACTGAATCCTGCGATATCCCACTAAGGACCCAATGGGTTCTTCTTAAAGGAGTCCTTGGTTCCCTCCTATCTTAGTAAGGCAGTTTTCTACTCATTTAAAATGTCTTCCACTTATTACTGTCTAAAGATCTATATTCTGTATGGTACAGTATCAGATGCTTTCTAGCAGTCAGTTGCTTTCTAGTAATCTGGAAACATTCAGCTTTTGTCTAAGCCGGACACTTTTAAAGAAGTCTAAGCGATTTGTTACACATGACCTCCTTACCCCGAATCCATGTTGTCTCTCGCTTAGGTATGTGCTCCTTTAAAAGAATTAACTCATTTACACCCTGATTATCTTTTCCAGTATTCTACAGTTCAGGCTTGTCAGAGAGACTTCTTTGTAGTTAAGCACAGCTTCCCGGATTCCACTCCTAAAAACATATAGTATTTGTCCTCTTCCATTTTCTTAGCACTATTACCGTCCTCAAGTAATATTCTGGACATTTCAAGTGATTTTTTTCAGACGTATCCGCAAACTTCTTCAGCACATACATAGACGCATCATTGGCATCATTACCCTCATATGAACCAACATCTTTTAATAGTCTGTTTTTGTCTGCCTAGATAATTCATTGCTTTCCATGACCTTCTCATCGTGTCTCAATAAGCCTGGGAGGGCAGTGTCTTCCTCAGCACTACAGCTTTGCAACATCTTTTATCGAACCACATCTATCTCTATGGTTTCCAACCCTACCTCTCTTTAGAATCAAAGGTGCCCCATGTTCACAGTCCTCCACAACCCATACCAAAGTTATCTAAATCAATTTTCCAGTTTATGTTCCGATAGAAATTTTAGGTTTTCGTTAGTTTACACGATTATGTGTCTTCTTTGAGTATTGTTTCATCTTCGTATTATGTCATTCGTTATCACATGATCAAACTCCATCATTGCAGATCCCATTTCCCGGCTGGTACTTCATACTGTGAGACTTTCAGTTTCCATGTTGCTACTGTGCGTAATGATATGGTCCATCAATGATGATGTTTGAGGTCTTCTGTTTCTAGTGTGTTCAGTGAAAGGATTTTCCCGTATATACTATACGAACGCGTGTCTTCCTGACTCTCATTCTTCAGTAGAATCTAAATTCTCTCAGTCTAGATTTTTGCAACTGAAATTACCATTAACAAAACTTAATACCATTTTGGAGACTTCGTTTGTTTCACTGGTATATGTACCATGCTGGTTGTTCCCTCACAGTTCTCTTCATGTTTATTTTTGTGGTTCAAAAAAATTCTTTAGTGGATTAGCATTTTTTATCCGCAACGTCATGTTTACGCTATTTTCCCTTCCATGAAATATAGCAATATTTCCGCTAATGAATTAATATCGAGACCTTTCCAGCAGGCTGATCTTGTACTATTTCCAGTAAAATATATATCAATGTGACGAGTTAATGGAAGCATCACTATATTGCTATCATCTCATATGTCTATATATGTTGTTAGGACGACCCTCACTGACGACTGGGAGAAAACACAAGTGTAGTATATGTACGACGCAATACGCAGATCTGTGACGTATATCATTATTTACAGTAATGCGTCGCTACCAGTAAACTACCGAGGTGTCAGTCAAACGACATAGTTAGCAGCTGTCTGTGCTCCGACGCCATACCTACGTAGGCATACCAGTGCATAGTAAGTCAGGTGTAGGATGAAGGTCGGCGTACTGTGAAATTCATGATTGGACGTGATTCACCGACGAGTAGATAGCCTCTGGTATGACGGAGCGCGGAGGTAGGGAGGAGACAGACCACATCAGCAGCTCACATGGTAGATTACCGCTGGCGACAGGTGTCTGAGGGTGTTTTAAGATCCCTCGTCTCTTCTCGTTGCAGTGATGGCGTGGAGCATGGCCTGGCGTAAGGGTAACTCGTATGAGCTCCCGTGGTGTAGCGGTTAGCGTTCCCGACCGTGACGCATTCACGGGCTCAGCCCAGGGTCCGAACTCTGTTTGCAGCAGTCGGCCCACAGTCAACCGAGCTGTTCATCCACCCCTCGGGGTTGGGTGGTTAAATGGGTACCTGGCTCAGGCCAGGGTATATACATAGCGTTAATGGGATGGCCTTGATTAGGGTCTCACTTACTCTTGCCGTCTCAGCTACCATACAAACAAAGAACATGAATGGGTACAACACTAGTCTTTGGCCTTGTATGACAGTGGACCTGCTGGAAAAAATCTCACCTCCAGAAATTCTATATAATTATGAACACTGAGTGATCTTTCGTGAGCAGAGTCGTGACATGGTGAAGAGTGGAGACATGGTGCACCCACTTCGATAGAGGTCTGTGGTGATCAAGTGGTTCACCTATGGACGTGTCTACAAGGACAGCACAGTGAGAAGACAGGATGAAGTCTCCGAGGATCGGCTGAGACATTTGTTTGGAATCCAAGACGATCCACATTGTGTTGGAAGCCCGTATGGCGCCAAAATTGAAATAGAGACACCTAGTTATATCATCTCTTAGATACAGTGCGCGTATTTGAGTCTGTGTAGACTCGATCGGCTCGAACTGCGTTCACCGTGAGTACTCTGCAGTTTTTAGAACTTCCAGCCAATACGTCATTTACTTTTCTAATTGTTTTGCGTCTAGTATTGCATACTGCTCTATGTTCAGCTTCATATATGATGATATCTCAGGGAGTATCCGTCACTACACTCTGTGTCTGTCCACCAGGCCTAGAATGTGCTCCCTGTTCCCTGCCCCCTGTTATCAATAGTCTCTGTGTCAACCTTAAGGACATTTCCTTCTGTTTTTCTACCTCAAGAGCATCCGGACAAGACTCTTCCGACCTTTTTCTCTGAAGCTTTTCATACATAGCTTATTTTTTTCTTGTTACATTCCTTCTGAATCCTTTCAGTTTATTTGATTTTTCTACCTCTGAGTATATTTCTCAGGCTAGATACAAGAATGCGATGGAAGACGTAGAACAGCCAGATGATATACAAGGAAGAGACGTAGATGAGACGTCATTGGTAAACAACCTTTGCCAGATGGTAGTGCTCTGGTCTGGCATCATGCTTGCCATAACATTCTTTATGTGAACAGGAAAGGGAAATGTTTACAAATTTTTCCTACGACAAAGCTTTTCACTTTGTATAGACTTTCACCAATATTAATGTTACAATTCTTTGTGTAACTAACAATAGAAGATTTAATGATATTTCTCGTGCTAACCACTGTACCACGAAAGTAAGTATGCAAGTATGAATGAATTTACGTATGTATTATGTATGTGTTTATGTATGTATCTATGCATGCATTTATATATGTATGTATGTAGGTATGTATGTATGCATGTATTTCTTACAGTTTTGTTTGTATGTATATGTGTATTTGTTCACTGTGGATCTCTCTATGTATACCTGTATGTTTATTTGTGTGCATATCATTTACTATAAGTAAAACAGACACGAGCACACAAATACAAACACATAAGCATACATACACACAGACAGACACACATACATGCATAGTATGGGCGTGAATGTGCTCCAGTCAGTGATGGATTAAACAACTTAACAACTGGTAAACTCTGAGGGACTGAATAAATGTTCACATAAATCCCAGCAAGAACACATATGCCATGTATTTCTCTATGTGTCATGACGATGCATTTGGAGCAGTGGGGGGGCGGGGCTTACGCTCGTTCAAGGGCGAAAGTCTCCTAAAAAATTTCACTGAACGATATTTTGTTGTTGTTGTTGTTGTTATTGTTGTTATTGTTCGAGAAGAAAAAGGCATTAAGAGGACTGTAAAGTTTTCCATTGCTGTACATTCTGCAACTTCCCAGGATGCTGTTCCATTGGCCAATAGGATCAAGATGACAATTACACTTGAGAAATAAGCAGTCACAGAGAAAGTATTTGCTTCCAATGTTAAAGAAGGCAAAGTATGAAAGTATCAAGGACTCACACAGAGGATATGTCAGTACTCGTCAAACATTTAGTAACACTCTAAGGAATGAAACATATAACTTGCTTATCTTTATCGTTATCTCTAAAAAAAAAACCCATGGTATCATGTCAGTAGCCGATAGGTCATTATCAAGAATAAAGTCATTATTATCAACGCCCGATTTTGATATAGTTTTTGCTAGAACGCCTCTTCAAAAACCTCAACTTTGAGGCTCATGATTATATAAGATCTTGTATATTAAGGTGTATAACACGAAGTCCCATTCCTCACCTACTGAGTGCTATCTACTGTATCATCACACCTTTAACACTTGAATGGAATATATCTTTCTTTGTTCTGTATACACGGTAAAGAAATATCTGTTGATTACCCAAGTAGCGTTTATAGACTGTGTAATATGAACTGCACTTATGAACGCGACCAAATACACGTAAAGAAGTTGATAAAAGATACGTCAGTTCTTAATTCAGGGAACTTAGCTCCAATACCCGCCAAACCTGTACATAATCCTATTGGAAATCTTCTGTTGGGTTTTTGCACACCAGCAATATTGTGATGTTCCAAGATGTATAAGATAGCAAAATTCAAGAAGAAAAAACTACTTTCTGAGACAGTTCCCCTTTATATGCCAACCTATCCCCATTAAAATCCATTGGGATACTTTGGGAAATGTACGCTAAAAGACATAAAGTATTGTATTTGTTCGGTTAAGACGTGAATGAAGAAAGAAGAAAAATGCCTTTATTTTTCCCTCATATTCTATTTCCACATTGTCTACTCCTCCACTGCTTACCTCTCCCCCGGCAACACTCAAGAGGCAAAGTGCTGTAAAGTGGAACTGATATCAGTCCGACACCTCTGGAATAGATAAGTGACTTCCTCTCCCCAGAATTAGGTTTGTGCCCCGGCCGTGGCTACAAAGCTAATTATGTTACAATGTTTCTCTAAATACGAGTTCCATGTGACTTCCTGTTAGCATGCGTTGGTACGTCTCACCCCTAAGAAGGGTAATCGTTCTGACCCCTCTAACTATCATCCTGTTGCTTTGACATCTACCATTTCCACAGTCTTTAAATTCCTCCTCAACTCCCATACCCTCAGCCATCTTGAATTTCACAGTCTTCTCTGTGATCACCAGTATGGATTCCTTAAGGCGAAATCCACTATGATAATCTCTCCTATCTTACTAATGTCTGGTCACCATCTCTGAAAAATTTTGGAGCATTCTGTGTAGTTGCCCTTGACATATCCAAAGTTTTGACAGGGTGTGGTATTGGGGTTTCATCTTTAAACTTCCCTCATCCGGTTTCCCTCCCTCACTTTGCTCCCTCATATCTAGCTTCCTCTCTGGCCGATCTATCTCTATGGTTGTTGATGGATCAGCATTTCCCCCTTTCTCTTACACTTTTTCTGACGACTCAACACTGCATCACTCAACATCATTTCATTCTGCTCCTTCTTCTCTCACTCATTCAGCCTCTCGTCTCGTCGCAACTTCCTCAATAAACTCAGATTTGAACAGAGTATCTCAGTGGGGTAGACGAAATATGGTTTGTTCTAATGCCTCCAAGACCCAGTTACTACCCACCACTCTATCGTAAATTCCTCACAACTTTCCCCTCTGCTTTGACGTTTCTGTAATTTCGCCTCTTGACTCAATCAACATACTTGGTATTACTGTCATATCCGCTCTATCTCGGAAAGCCCACATTATGGTAATCGCTAAGTCTGCCTCTAAGAAGCTGAGAGTCCTGTTTATATGTCCAGATTTCTTTGCTTCGAATAGTTGCTTCCTTTATACGAAGGATTGACCCTTCCTTGAATGGAGTACTGCTCTCACATCTGGGGTAGCTCTAACGCTGCATCCTTACTTGACAGAATTGAGTCGAAAGTGGCCCGACTTTTAAACTGTCCCAGGTTAAGTGTGATACTTAACCCGCTTGCCCTACGACACAATGCTGGTTCACTTTCCCTCATCTATAAGTATTACCTTTGATTTTGTTACCGAGAGTTGGCTGCTTGTGTGTCCCCCACCACTAGATAGACATCGCAATACTCGGCCAGCTGCAGCGTCACATGCTCACATTGTGACCGTTGGCAACTCAAGAGTTGGCCGTTTTAATAACCGTTTCTTTCCCGACACCTTGGTGCTTTGGAACTCTATCCTCTCGTATCTTTCCCAATAGCTCACTGTCACGAGCACATCTTCAGAGAAAGGTTTTTTTTTTTCTCTTTTCTAAAATTCGTATATACTTTCCTTTGTCTCTTCTTTTTGCTTTTCATTAACCTCTCTATACTTCAAATAAGGCCCGTCCTTGATATAGACTTTTTTTTCTGTAACTGGAGTCTACAACGTGAATAGAAAATAGCTCCCCCTCTCACATCTCTACGAGTGGGAGCAAAGAGTTGCAGGTCAAGTAATGTATTATCATACCATCAGCGCTTGTGTTTCAAAAGTATTTCTCGTAAACATACAATGAAGAACGTCTCATCACGAAGGTGCACGAGTGTCCACCACAACCTCCATAACAACAACAACAACCAAGGTAAAGTGATCACAGTGTCTCACTTGCTGGTAACACAAGCTGAATAGAAGGAATCTTCTAATGTATTGATATACGAGGCTTTCAATAGCTCGATAGGAAACTATATGTGCGAAGACTCACAGAGACATTTGAGTGTATGAAGAACTCAAAAAGACAAGTTCACGTGAATGAATTACAGATATCAAGAGCTGAAGATGACATTCTTTATGTAAGAATGACTGAAAAGAAATTCTAAATTACTGTACAAAAAGTCAGTTCAGCATATTAGGAACTAGAAAAGAATAGATTATTAACCTGATGATTACATCTGATTATGTCTTGTCCTCAAAGAGCATAATCTTTATGCATTACGTACTAAAAAGGACACAAAGCAAACTATGCTCGCAGAAAGACAATAAAATTATCTTACATATTTACGCAGAAAATCTTCTTGCTTTACAAAAAAAGTTATTAAATAAACATTTTAAGCGTATTCAGTTCTCTGAAAGACCATCAGAACATTCTCAGCAGTGAAGCAAAAAACTGTACAAGTGTTAGACTCAGTCGACCTTTGTACAAATGAAACATTTCTTCCCTTCCCATCAGAAGGAGCGGCTCGTGCAGAGGGTTCTCCAATAACCATCGTCGCCGTATAGCTTACATTCCTTTCCACATTCTGGTTCTCTCCCCCATCCACCCACACACACACACACACACACGCCCTTACTCTGTCTCTCACCACCGTGCCTTCCTCCCTGCGACTATAGCTACTTATTACACCCAAACGCATCATTTTCGTCCCTCTGACCCCTCCACTCACAGGTATTCATTTCATTTACACGCATTCTTTACCAACCGACCGAAACTCGATCTTACCAACTGCACATAAACCCCAGAACACTGTCGTCCTCTCCATCAACTTTTCCCTTGCGTCAGTATTCCCGGGAAGTTCAGTGGTCTTGTGTGATTTTCTAATTCTGCGTCTTCCAGGTCGCAAGAGACGGAGGGGGAAAAATCATAAGCCTCCGTCGCTTTATACTTTCCTGGTCAAACCTTTGCTTCCTGAGCTACGTCGTAGCAGTGGACATCATCTACCACCATCCCTCTCTCCACACCCGCAAGTTCCACACTTTCCTCCGGCAGCTTGACCCGTCGTACCTGGACTTTGCCAGCCCTACAATACCTAAATGTTCATTGCTGGGACTTCTTATCTGTCTAATGTCTCAAGTTTCACCTGTCGGCCTCTCTTGATCACACACGTTTTCAGCTGCATTCAAACTTGAAGTTTCTCCAGCGCCATTCCCTCTTCCTTCTCCTCTGCCATGGTCCGTAACACTACATAATAATGAACCTCACCTTCATAACGCTGTCTCCCGCGTTAGCGAGGTAGCGCAAGGAAACAGACGAAAGAATGGCCCAATCCACCCACATACACATGTATGTACATACACGTCCACACACGCACATATACATATCTATACATTTCAACGTATACACACATATACATACACAGACAAATGCATATGTACATATTCATACTTGCTGCCTTCATCCAATCTCGTCGCCACCACGCCACCTACGAAATAGCATTACTCGATCAAACTACATCACACCACTTATTGTCCTCAAACATTTCATTTCCAACACATCCACCCTCCTCCGCACAACCCAATCTATAGCCCACGCCTCGCAACCATATAACATTGTTGGAACCACTATTCCTTCAAACATACCCATTTTTGCTCTCCAAGAAAAGTTCTCCTCGCCTTCCACACATTCTTCAATGCTCCCATACACACACACACACACACACACACACACATATATATATATACATATATATATATATATATATATATATATATATATATATATATATATATATATATATATACATATATATATATATATATATATATATATATATATATATATATATATATATATATATATATATATATATATATATATATATATACATATATATATATATAAATATATATATATATATATATATATATATATATATATATATATATATATATATATATATATATATATATATATATATATATATATGTAGGTATTAGGAGCATATGGTGTGGGAGGTAAGTTGTTAAGAAGCAGTGAAAAGTTTTTATCGAGGATGTAAGGCATGTGTACGTGTAGGAAGAGAGGAAAGTGATTGGTTCTCAGTGAATTTGGGTTTGCGGCAGGGGTGTGTGATGTCTCCATGGTTGTTTAATTTGTTTATGGATGGCATTGTTAGGGAGGTGAAAGCAAGGATTTTGGAGAGTGGGGCAAGTATGCAGTCTGTTGTGAATGAGAGGGCGTGAGAAGTGAGTCAGTTTTTATTCGCTGATGATACAGCGCTGGTGGCTAATTCGGGTGAGAAACTGCAGAAGGTGGTGATTGAGTTTGGTAAAGTGTGTGAAAGAAGAAAGTTAAGAGTAAATGTGAATAAGAGCAAGGTTATTAGGTTCAGTAGGGTTGAGGGACAAGTCAATTGGGAGGTAAGTATGAATGGAGAAAAACTGCAGGAAGTAAAGTGTTTTAGATATCTTGGAGTGGATCTAGCAGCGGATGGAACCATGGAAGCGGAAGTGAGTCACAGGGTGGGGGAGGGGGCGAAGGTTCTGGGGGCGTTGAAGAATGTGTGGAAGGCGAGAACGGTATCTCGGGGAGCAAAAATGGGTAAGTTTGAAAGAATAGTGGTTCCAACAATGTTATATGGTTGCGAGGCGTGGGAATAGAATGGGTAGTGCGGAGAAGGGTGGATGTGTTGGAAATGAGATGTTTGAGGACAATATGTGGCGTGAGGTGGTTTGATCGAGTGAATAATGAAACGGTAAGAGAGATGTGTGGTAATAAAAAGAGTGTGGTTGACAGAACAGAAGAGGGTGTCTTGAAATGGTTTGGTCACATGGAGAGAATGAGTGAGGAAAGATTGACAAAGAGGATATATGTATCAGAGGTGGAGGGAACGAGGAGAAGTGGGAGACCAAATTGGAGGTGGAAGGATGGAATGAAAAAGATTTTGAGCGATCGGGGCCTGAACATACAGGAGGGTGAAAAGTGTGCAAGGAATAGAGTGAACAGGAATGATGTGGTAAACCGGGGTCGACGTGCTGTCAATGGCTTGAACCAGGGCATGTGAAGCGTCTGGGGTAAACCATGGAAAGTTTTGTGGGGCCTGGATGTGGAATGGGAGCTGTGGTTTCGGTGCATTACACATGTCAGCTAGAGACTGAGTGTGAACGAATGTTGCCTTTGTTGTCTTTTCGTAGCGTTACCTCGCGCGCGCGCGTAGGGAGGGGGATGCCACTTCATGTGTGGCGGGGTGGCGACTGAATGGATGAAGGCTGCAAGTATGAATATGTACATGTATATATGTCTATGTATGTATATGTATGTATACGCTGAAATGTATATGTGCGTGTGTGGGCGTGTATGTATATACATGTGTATGTGGGTGGGTTGGGCCATTCTTTGGTCTGTTTCCTTGCGCTACCTCGCTAACGCGGGAGACAGCGACAAAGTATGATATACATATATATATATATATATATATATATATATATATATATATATATATATATATATATATATATATATATATATATATATATATATATAAATATATATATATATATATCACCATCTCCCTGCGTCAGCTGGTAATGAGTAGGACTTTTCGTGCCCCTGGCCTTCTCAACTACCACAGAAAAGAAAAAGAAAATCCAGTAAGAGCTTTTAAGACAGACCAAACATTACATCAAAGGAATTAAATTACAACAGACGTACTGTGAAGGAGATCTGAATAATGACTTTCTGGTGAACTTGCCGCCTGCATATGATGTAAAGAGGATCATGAGGAAGCCAAACTACATTTTCTCATGAAGATGGAGACGTACATCGTACGGTGAAGAAAAAAAAAAAGTATATTGCTGGAATGGTCCGATAATTTTCAAAATGATCAGTACGACTTGTGTTGTATCGGTAGGGTTGGTAAGCTTGAATGTGAGACAAGTTTTCTAATAACACTGATAACCCAACTTTAAAGTTATTTCCATTGAAATATGAAATTAGTGTGATGTTTACGGCAAATGACAGGAAATGTCGATAGCAATCGATATATCAAAATATCATGAAAGTGTGGCTACCGATGTGAGGCCAGACTTATGGGAATTTCTCAATATCCTTCGTAAATGGTGTCACATTGTTTCACGTAAGATGTGGTTAGACACGTTTTTTACCGTGCGTACATTCGGCCTTAGAGAGCTATTATAGACTGCTCGGTGGGATGCAAAGTGATACAACAGAAATGGGACGAAAACACGAGTGGAATGAGCTACGAAGAATGGAAGGTATGCCCACGAGCGGCTGATTTTGTGACAGAAAAGACCAAGATGAGACAAGATGAGTATGTATGGATTCCAGAGAAACACTATAATGGTGTGAACAGCTTCTCTGTGTGTTACAAGAGTGTCTAGAACACGAGGACCGTAACTGTGTGGTACACAAGAGAAGTGAAGTGAGGGATGTGATCATCTACTCATTCTTTTTAAGAGTTTCAGACTCCTGGAGGCAAGAGGAAGCAAATGCAGGTGCTATTAGCAAGTTCCAAGTTCTGATGACCCACAAATAGAAATAGAGGAATGGGTCTTCCTCGAACACGTCAAGAAAAATTAGATATAAACGAGACATACCAAATCTCATATGTACCGTTTTCTAAGAGAATTAGAATGATATAAGCACAAGATTAACGCACGAAGGAAAATGAAAAATGAAATTCGAGATTGGCATTTCGTGATAACATGACTACCTCCACAGTATACGTAACAGGTAACAAATTAAATACAGAGTTACTGTAATTGTGGCATCAAGTTGATAAAATCAGAGGCATTTATATGTTTGGTTCATTTGAAATAGTTCTGGATTGAGACGTGCAACTTCGGTTAACATATGAAATCTTTTGTTTACTTAATGTCCACAAGAATGTTTCTTGCGCATCCTCACTGATCATGTGATTTAGCTGTGAAGTTTCGATTTAATATACTGACAATTGCGATGGAGATGTTTGCATAAGAGAAGATAAAACACAAAGTAATACAGCTGAAAAAACTGACTAAATCTAACGTATAACGATTTTTCATACTTTTTCTATTGCCACAATAATATCATAGGTGTATCTCGAATCATAACAGGAGTTGATCACACGAATCTTACAACTTCAGTTGGAACGAACACACAGCCACACACGGTCACACACACACACACACACACACACACACACACACCACACACACACACACACACACACACACACACACACACACACACATACACACACAGACACACACGGCCGGACAAGTGGAAACAGGGTCAAGCGACGCTCGGACATCGTGAAGATACAGTCCTAAAATCATCAAACAATTCCTCAGTGAGTACGCATGGATGACCACCGACCAAAGACTAATATAGCTAATATAGCTAAGCGTTTATAGCCTTAGTGATATAGCACAAGAACGATAAGGAACGCAGAAGAGGGGATACCAGGAGTAGCAGATACAAGATACTACAGGGAGGAACAGGTACAGAAGGGAATGGACGACAATTATAACGCTATCTCTTATGGAAGAATACAGGAATTGACGCTCCAGTCGACCAGCTGGAGCAGAGCGGCCGGTGCACACTTGAGCCTCTCCACTGAGGCTATGCACACGCTCCACAACCCTCATTTGTGGCTTTGAGCCCGGGAGGCCGCCCGTACCGAGGGTCTAGCATTAATCCCATTGTTAATACGACTTAAGCCGACACTGGTCGACCGGCTTCGTTCGCACTGACCATCCGAACTGAGTGAATACATTCCACACACACACACACACACACACACACACACACATACACACACATCGTGGTCAGTATTTCCACGTCTGTGGGATATTCCTCCACTGCCTCAAGACAAAGCTAAAGTGTAGAGGCATTCATCATTTTGCTTAGCGTACAACCGTCGAAATCATATATATATATATATATATATATATATATATATATATATATATATGTATATATATATATATATATATATATATATATATATATATATATATATATATATATATATATATATATATATATATATATATATATATGTGGAATGTTAAGTGAACATGTTATTCAACGTCTTGTGTACAGCAGTGCGACCCTTAAACATGAAGGTACGACCTTTGAGCACGACAGCACGACCCTAGGTATCTTGACCTCACGCATGACCTGACCTCTGGGGGTCACATCCATGGCCAGACCATCATGTCCAGAGTCGTACTGGTGGTGTTAAAGAGGCTGTTGTCATACCTGAATTCATCAAACAATGGCACTGAATACCATTGTGTTTACATCACACGCGTCAAAATATTTAGCAGACCATCAAGCTCCAACCAGCGATACAAAGGGAAGGTTTTGTGAGCCTCAGAGACCATTTCGGGCAACGTCTTTTAAGACATGCATGTTCTTCAGGGTCACATGTTGTGAGCCATTCAGGCCCTTCAGGGCCAGTTTTGTGAGATGAGCGGGTCCTTCAGGGTAGCCGTCTTGTGAGACATAATGCAAGCCCTTTAAGACAAGGGTTTGTGAGTCTCTCGTCATCCCTTCAGGGCAAGGATGTGTCAAACTCACAGGCTCCTCTGGGTAATGTCTTGTGAGACGCGTAGGTCCTCCCAGGGTGAGGCCTAGTGAGACGTAGAAGCCCTTCAAGGTGTCGAGGTCTGGTGAAGGACTGAGGCCCTTCAGTTGAAAGTCCCGAGAGCAGGTGAGTCGTGTCTTCAATACGGCAGCAAAATGACCAGACGAAGAAGGCTTGGACGGGGTGGATCACTCTGGCGGGCCTCGTCGAGGAGGACTTCGGGAGGAGAGAGAGAGAGAGAGAGAGAGAGAGAGAGAGAGAGAGAGAGAGAGAGAGAGAGAGAGAGAGAGAGAGAGAGAGAGAGAGAGAGAGATGGGGGGAGAGGAAGGCGCTGTACAGATTACGTCACTGAATATCTTAATTCACCATCTACGTCAGTGCGTGTTAGCATCATCATCATCATCACCAGGACTGGTCCCACAACCGGCAGCACTCAGGTTTAATGGACATCATCAGGGCCACTATGCTGGTTGCCTGGGGCGCATTGTTCACGCCATACACACTGGTAATTATTTCAGCTTTAACTGCATTTGAAAGATAATTGAAGCTTTATACATATAATTTAAATATCAAACAAACAGTTCATCTACAATGACACCTGCTAACTGGGGGATAAAAAAAAATGGAGGAAAAATATGCAATTACACTCTATAGGTAATGGTGACAATGGTGCTCTGAAATAATAGCCTGGACGAGCCCCCCCAAACCCCAACCAACCCCCCACTCCCACCCCCAGACCCCACCTCACCCCACGAAAAAAAAAAACATCATTTAACAGACACGAAAATGACGCAGGTGATTCTTCTCATTTTCGTTTTGTAAAGCTTATTCAAATGGTTTAATTAGAGGACGGGGGAAAAGTTGATATTCTTTATTTCTTTTCCTCTCTCTCATAAATGGTTTCTGGACTAATAAATAACCAATAGATTATGAAGCTCCAGTAAACGATATATCGATTGTGTAAAAGAGGTATCAAAAGTTTTCATTGACAGAGGTTAAACAAAAGTAACATGAAATGGTTCACCAATAAACTACCATTTGTTAAGGATTCTTTGTTGTTCGAACTTGGTGTCAAATCCCTTTTCACTGGAAGAGACGTCAAACGCCATGTTACAGAGAAGTGTACAATAACTCTCATCTTTTTTCATAACTGTGTGGCTGGGAGATACCGGGTCAATGTTTCAGAATCCAATGTCTCCCGACAGAACCCGAATTGCCCGAGGTCTCCCATAGAACCCGGGGGTCTCCCATAGTACCCGAGGTCTCCCATAGTACCCGAGATCTTCTACAGAACCCGAGGTCTCCCATAGAACCCGAGGTCTTCTATAGAACCTGAGGTCTCCCATAGTACCCGAGGTCTCCCATAATACCCGAGGTCTCCCATAGTACCCGAAGTCTTCTATAGTACCCGAGGTCTCCCAAAGTACCCGAGGTCTCCCATAGTACCCCAGGTCTTCTGCAGTACCCGAGGTCTCCCATAGTACCCGAGGTCTTCCATAGTACCAGAGGTCTCCCATTGAACCCGAGGTCTTCCATAGAACCCGAGTTCTCCCATAGAACCCGAGGTTTCCCATCGTATTTGAAACCCTGAGGTAGAGGAAAACAGACATACCAAATTCTGAAAACTGATTAAGACTTTACTGAACGTAGATTTGGGCGAGCGTAAGTCAACGAAGAAATACTCAATTTTGGCGAGTGTAAGTCAACGAAGAAATACTCAATTTTGGCGAGTGTAAGTCAACGAAGAAATACTCAGTTTTGGCGAGTGTAAGTCAACGAAGAAATACTCAATTTTGGCTACACATCAGTGTTATGGTATACGTCTGAGTGGATGAAGAGACGAGCTAAGTATGAGAATATTAATAACGCGATAACTGAATGCCTGGAACCAGTCATTTTCATGAGAAATGGGTTATCGTGGTGTCGGATCAGGAAAAATAAATCATTCTCGTCACTTCTCGTTCAAATGTTTGTCCTTCTTTGATGTTCATGATGATTTAAAGCCATACCTACGAAATACGAAGAGCTCATCCAAGTAGTTCCACTCCTAACATGATCCTGTCCTTCATGCCAAGTGTAGAAGCAGTGTGGTGGTGTTAGGGAAATACCTCCACTTCACCGTGGTGGTGTTAGGGAAATACCTCCACTTCACTGTGGTGGTGTTAGGGAAATACCTCCACTTCACCGTGGTGGTGTTAGGGAAATAAACCACTTCACTGTGGTGGTGTTAGGGAAATACCTCCACTTCACCGTGGTGGTGTTAGGGAAATAAACCACTTCACTGTGGTGGTGTTAGGGAAATACCTCCACTTCACCGTGGTGGTGTTAGGGAAATACCTCCACTTCACCGTGGGTGGTGTTAGGGAAATACCTCCACATCACCGTGGTGGTGTTAGGGAAATACCTCCACTTCACCGTGGGTGGTGTTAGGGAAATACCTCCACTTCACGGTGGTGGAAAAGTTATGTATAATTGCTGATGAGCTGCTCGTAGTCCGTGAGGTCGTGACCGGTATGATTGGCGACGCATCTAGAGGCAAGTCATCAACGGAGACACAAAAACTGAACGACCACAATATTCGTACACATGAAGACAGCGACAGACTCCGGGGCGAAGGCCTTTGGAGTGGACCATATCCAGACAAGAAAGATTGTGAACACGAAATGTTTCTATCAAGTAATATCACAGTGAGGTTGTGAATGTGAATCCAGCGTCCTATGACAATTCCTTAGAGAAAAAAGAAATCTATTTCTGGATGTCGTTCTGTAGGACCCATCTTGCTCAGATCCTTCGTAAGAACGCTGAGAACGAGTAACGCAAGTTCTCTCAGCGACAGAACTGTTCCCAGCAAACAGGCTTAGTTAAGGGGCTGTGTGGATAAACAACACTATCGAGCAGGGTGTTGTAAGCTGCAGGAATATCTGTACGAGAGGAATTGGGGAGTCCACATTGTACCTAACCAGTCGTCAGAACCTCATCTTATGAGAGGAGTAAACGAGACAAACTGTCTGCTGGTAAATAGTTGAACAACTTCAAGTACATGTGCAGGTAAATAAACATTCAGCATAATGTGCACGTCACACATAAGTCCGAAACTTGAATATGCTTCTCAAGTTTGGTCACCGCACTTGAAGTAGCACATAGAACTAGTAGAGAAGGTCAACGAGAAGGCAACAAAGATGGCACCTAGAAATAAGAAAACTGAATTATATAGAAGAGAGAAGTGCAAGGGTTGACTCGAATCACTTTCTTTAAGTTTCTAATCCTGTTTGATGGCGTCAACAGTGGACAGTTCTTAAACAGATGTAAGGATAGATGAGCCAGAGGCCACAGCTTGTGATTAAGCAAAAAACGTTGTTAGAAAAGATGTAAACAAGTACTTGTATAACATAAGAGTGGTAGAACGATGGAGGAAATCTAGTGGGGGAAGTGTTACTACGGACATTGTAGACAAGAGATGGAGGCCTCAAGAGTAGAGAGCTCCCGCTCCGCGCTGTACAAAAACGTAATGACATATTAATCAATTTTGCACACACACACACACACACACACACACACACACACACACACACCCACAGTAATATAACTAACACTGAAGGGCTGAAATAACGTCGGGACGTCGTAATGATGTGGACTCGAATTTCCTCTGCCAACAAGTGACAGTCGGCGAGCAATTAAGTTGGCCTCTTCATATTACACTCCCTCATTAACTTCCTCATCAGGTTTCGTCTGTGTGAGTGCCCTCACATTTCTTCCTTTTTCTGACCCCAGGCAAAATGTTCCAGCACAGACAAGTTGCGTCTTCAGCGAGGTGTAGAAACGCTGTGGTCAGGCAATTGTATCTGTAATGTGACGTGCACTGTTGCTCGTAGAGTCATGTGAAGGAATTATGGCTGGGGTATTTACTTTTGTTATGTGAGTTACAAAGTAGGTGGAGTTATGTAAAGGAATTATGGCTGGGTAATTGCTTTTGTTATGTGAGTTACAAAGCCGGTGGAGTCATGTGAAGGAATTGTGGCTAGGGAGATGCTGTTGTTATGTGAGTTACAAAGTTGATGGAATCATGTGAAGGAATTATGGCTGGGGTAATTGCTTTTGTTATGTGAGTTATAGAGTTGGTGGAGTCATGTGAAGGAATTGTGGCTGGGTAGCTGCTCTTGTTACGTGAATTACAAAGATGGCGGAGTCATGTGAAGGTAGGTAATTGCTTCAGTTGTGTGAGACACTGAGCTAGTGGTGTCATGTGAGGGAAGTGTGGCTAGGTAGCTGCTTCTGGTATGTGGGGGATCTCTGGCGAGGATGGGGGGGGAGGGGGGGGTTGGCTTTGCCACGTGAAGAAAGTCTGGCTAATTTACGAATGAAACTTCTGAAGGAAAAGAAAGATCAGGAGAGACCCACATAACTTTAGGAATTAGATCTTCCTGTAATAAAACTTGTGAAATTCACTTCAGAGGAACAAAACTTTCCAAATACTGTTTCTCTGGAATGAAACCTTTGTAATGAAACTTTTGTAAAAGACGTTCTGGAAGTGAAACTTTTGAGATAGTTTTACGGAAATGAAGTCATCAAAGCTGACTTTGACGGAATTCACCATTTGCGAAAGAATTCAGAAGCTGAATTTTCAGGCATTGAATCAAAAGTATTTAGTTTTTTCTTCAATTTGTTCTTGTTGTTGTTCTTGTTGTGTGTGTGTGTGTGTGTGTGTGTGTGTGTGTGTGTGTGTGTGTGTGTGTGTGTGTGAAGTTAGGTTCAGGAACTTCGTCTCCTGTTCACTCATATCCCACTCCCTCATCTCCCATTCGTTCCGTCTCTCACTTCTTCACATGTCTCCCCCACTCAGTCTCCCACAGCCTCATCTCCATCGCTAGTCTATACAGCCATGGCTCACTCGCTTCTCGGTTTCAGCTACCTCCCCCTTCACTCACCCACTCCCACGTCACTCACCCACTACCCCGTCACTCAACCATAACCCCTGTCACTCAGCCACTCCCACGTCACTCAACCATAAACCCTGGCACTCAGTAACTCCCCGTCACTCAGCCACTACCCCGTCATTCTGCCACGCCCCCATCACTAGGCCATTCCTCCGTCACTTAGCCACTCCCCCGCCACTCACCACTCCCCCGTCACTCAACCGTCCTCACCATAACGGCCGCTCAGCTTCCAAATCCCAAGCTAATCCCTTGCCCACCTCCATTTCCCTCTGCCTTACTGCAACCCTCCCACTTCCTTCCCTACCGTCATCTCACACCCAGGGAGGGTAGCGTCCCTCCAGTGCAGGTAGCGTCCCTCCAGTACAGGTAGCGTCCCTCCAGTGAGGGTAGCGTCCCTCCAGTACAGGTAGCGTCCCTCCAGTGCAGGTAGCGTCCCTCCAGTGCAGGTAGCGTCCCTCCAGGACAGGTAGCGTCCCTCCAGTGCAGGTAGCGTCCCTCCAGTGCAGGTAGCGTCCCTCCAGGACAGGTAGCGTCCCTCCAGGACAGGTAGCGTCCCTCCAGTGCAGGTAGCGTCCCTCCAGTACAGGTAGCGTACCTCCAGTGCAGGTAGCGTCCCTCCAGTGCAGGTAGCGTCCCTCCAGTGCAGGAAGCGTCCCTCCAGTGCAGGTAGCGTCCCTCCAGTGCAGGTAGCGTCCCTCCAGTGCAGGTAGCGTACCTCCAGTGCAGGTAGCGTCCCTCCAGTGCAGGAAGCGTCCCTCCAGTACAGGTAGCGTCCCTCCAGTGCAGGAAGCGTCCCTCCAGTGCAGGTAGCGTCCCTCCAGTGCAGGTAGCGTCCCTCCAGTACAGGTAGCGTCCCTCCAGTGAGGGTAGCGTACCTCCAGTGCAGGTAGCGTCCCTCCAGTACAGGTAGCGTCCCTCCAGTGAGGGTAGCGTACCTCCAGTGAGGGTAGCGTCCCTCCAGTACAGGTAGCGTCCCTCCAGTACAGGTAGCGTCCCTCCAGTGCAGGAAGCGTCCCTCCAGTGCAGGTAGCGTCCCTCCAGTGAGGGTAGCGTACCTCCAGTGCAGGTAGCGTCCCTCCAGTACAGGTAGCGTCCCTCCAGTGAGGGTAGCGTACCTCCAGTGCAGGTAGCGTCCCTCCAGTACAGGTAGCGTCCCTCCAGTGAGGGTAGCGTACCTCTAGTGCAGGTAGCGTCCCTCCAGTACAGGTAGCGTCACTCCATTGCAGGTAGCGTCCCTCCAGTGCAGGTAGCGTCCCTCCAGTACAGGTAGCGTCCCTCCAGTGAGGGTAGCGTACCTCTAGGGTGGATAGTGTCCCTCCAGAGTGTACAGCGTCCCTCCAGGATAGGTAGCGTCCCTCCAGGGTGTATAGCGTCCCTCCAGGATAGGTAGCGTCCCTCCAGGGTGTATAGCGTCCCTCCAGGGTGTACAGCGTCCCTCCAGGATAGGTAGCGTCCCCCCAGGGTGCGTAGCGTCCCTCCAGGATAGGTAGCGTCCCTCCAGGGTGTATAGCGTCCCTTCAGGATAGGTAGCGTCCCTCCAGGGTGTACAGCGTCCCTTCAGGATAGGTAGCGTCCCTCCAGGGTGGGCAGCGTCCCTCCAGGGTGGGTAGCGTCCCTCCAGGATAGACAGCGTCCCTCCAGGATAAGTAGCGTCCCTCCAGGATAGGTAGCGTCCCTCCAGGGTGGGCAGCAATATATTTGCTAGTGAAAAGAGATGCAGCAGCTCCCCTCTGATGAAATATTACATTACACATACCAAGACAAAGACTCCAGAGCACACACACACACACACACACACACACACACACACATACACATGTAAGACTTTCAATGTCAAAGTCTCACACCTCAGCAAATACTGTTCACTGAAATCGAGTGAATCATTGCTTTCCTTTGTGAGTGAGAACGTCCACAACGCCATCGTATGAAAGCTTGTGATCCAGGTCCACTTTTCAGATTCGCGGTGTCGCAATCTTCATCACAGAGGAGACATCAGAGCAGCGCAAGACGAAATGAAGAGATACAGACTGAAGTAATATCTCTGTCAGAGCTTGCATCCCACGTGTGAACCCTGAGTATCATTATGAGCTTAAGGGACTTCTTAAACAATGATCAAAACTCCAGTGACATGGACAGAGAGTGGTGGGTCTTGCCACGGACGAACACTGTGGAGACACTGAAGCTTTAGTGAAGGGAATGGATTGAAGTGTTGTGTGTGTTGAGCAAGGATAAGATATGCTTGTTCCAGGCATGACGTATGGATATGAGCTTTAGTGAAGGGAATGGACTGAAGTGTTGTGTGTGTTGAGCAAGGATAAGATATGCTTGTTCCAGGCATGACGTATGGATATGAATACCTGTTCTTCTCTTTCTATGAATCGTGAGAGTGAGTGAAAAATAAAAACTTATGAGACGCTTGGCTTATATGGTAGAGATGGGACTTCGAGGATAAATAAGGATCTAAGAAGGATGTGTGGTATGGAGAAAAGATTTGGAGAACGATTGGATGAAAGTCTTTTGGGATAACATCGGTCATACAGAACGTATGGCGGGTATAATAGTCCAGTTCAGGAGAAGACACAAGGAGGAGAGGAATCAGACCACGTAAGACATGGATAGATACCTTGGCAGGATAGACTGCAGATAGGAATATCTCAGATAACGTCCGAGTTAGCACTTGCGATCAGGTACAATGTATCCATTCCATAGATGGAGGTGGATGTGCAAATGAAAACGCTGGTGTCGCTCATGAAAGTTAACAAACATTTACGTTAGCCTGGAGCTCCATGTTTTAGATCAACATGCCAGACATGAGTTGAGGAGGATCTGTATAACTGAACGGAGAGGCTCTACGTACCTTAACCATCCCTATGTAAACTTGCGTGTGCACTCAAGATGACTGAAGGGCAGTAAGCTTTCGGAAGCCAGAATCAAAGGCACGAGACGCACTACTGTTCAGAAGACCCTCTGAGCTGTACACACACCCTCCATGATGGTATGTACCCCCTCTTGCTGTCAAGATAACTCCAGTCCTCCATAATGACTTGGAACACCTGTACAAGATAACTCCAGTCCTCCATAATGATTTGGAACACCTGCACAAGATAACTCCAGTCCTCCATAATGACTTGGAACACCTGCACAAGATAACTCCAGTCCTCCATAATGACTTGGAATACCTGTACAAGATAACTCCAGTCCTCCATAATGACTTGGAATACCTGTACAAGATAACTCCAGTCCTCCATAATGACTTGGAATACCTATACAAGATAACTCCAGTCCTCCATAATGACTTGGAATACCTGCACAAGATAACTCCAGTCCTCCATAATGACTTGGAATACCTGTACAAGATAACTCCAGTCCTCCATAATGACTTGGAACACCTGTACAAGGCCTCGAAACAAAACTAAGAAAAAAAGAATAACAATACGTAAGCGTCATGAAACAAATATACCAATAGGAAAGGAAATCATGCAAAACAAATACCCATCTGACACAGATGCATTCTTCAACAAAATCTATCACACCTGCACTTCATTACGTACACTTTACTCGTTTCGCTCAACTGACTCTTCGTGGAACTCTGGTTCTCTCTCTGTACGGCTCAAGCGCGATGGCACAACCCTTGGGTGTGATTCCTTGACTATCGATTTGACTCTTAGGGGGTCAGGTCAATGGTCAAGCCATTAAACTGTCGTGATGAAGGACTGAACAACTAACTCACTAAACCTATTCGTCACCTGCATGTTCATCCTCTATCCTTCAGACATCTCAGATGATATTTCATTTATATCTTTGCAACAATCTATCAACATCATAATGATCTTTTGATATCTTGCCATCACATTTTCACCCAAGACATTACCTGATGCCTCCCTTGTGCTCACGTCCGTTTCCTCAACACTGCCTAAGTTGTGATCATCTCATGCGCACCTTACTGCTAGCCAGCTCATCGGTAATCTTTTGAGAAACTTTTGACTTCAGAATTTATTTCAACCCATTAAAGATCAGGTTAAAGGTTACGCCGCCACATCCAAGGGACGTACCGACGTGGTCAAGAAGTTAAAGAGCTGGGAATTTCAACGTCACTTCTAAGTTAAGATGCAGTTAATGCCGAGAGCTTTAACGAGTTGAAAAACTTACACGATAATGAAGAATGGTCAAGAGATGGTAGCCCCACAAGAGGAGAAATTCCCTCACTCCGTGGACAGAAAATCACACATAGATAATTAAGTAAAAGGAGTCAGATGGCCATCTCTCATGCTGTGGGAAACTGTCAGACAGACTACAGCTTCAGGAGGCTTATGGCACAAGTAGGAGTAAGGAGGAGACATCAGAGGAGCCTCCCAGTTAAGTACTTTATAAAGGAATGATGTTAGTGTGACAAACTAAGGCGTCAGAGGAACACTGGATGAAAGAAGGAATTGGAGCCTAAACACAAATGAGAGACACAGAGAAAAGCTGAGTTTAAGTAAAACAAGAAATCAGTAAGAAAAATAAGAAAGTGGTGTCGGCAACTGTGCATAACATTAATTCGTTGCTCTTGTACATAAGGTTCAAGAGCTCGGAACATTTCAAAATCACAAAGAAATAAACAATGTTGTATTAGAATTTCTGAGTTCTATTCTTTATCGCTAATGCTGTACATGAAAAATTGATTGCGTATAGATAGCATAATCCCAGAGCCAAGCTAGAACACAAGTTTGAATAGGAAAAGAAAGAAAAAAAGTGGAATCAGATAAGGTAAAAAGTCATGACCATATGGTGTAACAATGTTTACCGTAACGAGGTTGGATAATTGGAATTTTGTTGTGTTTATTGTGGAAGAGGAAAAGAGAATCAGAGGAGAACCACAGGATGGATCAGCAGAGACCATCGTGGTATGGAACTCGTTGTCAGTTATGAGAGGTATCATGGGAAGGAGATGTAACAAATGGATGAAGAAACAGAGGAATGAGATCAACGATCATAAAAAGTGACATCTAGGGAGTGAGAATCAAGGCGACTGAAGGAATTCGGGAAGAATGTAGCCAAAGGAAAGAAGGTGTGGCTGATAGAAAGCATTAGAGAGAAAATGCGAACCGTTCCCAAGGTAGATCAACACAGAACGTCACTATAGACTGTCGCAGATAGGGAGTAGTGCACATAAGCAAACTCTAGGGTTGAGTCATAGAAATAGTGGACTATGAATAACTGGTGCAGAGAAACAATGATCTGGAGCCATGAAACATCAAGTCCAGAGTATAAAGGGGATAACACTCATTATCAGAGACAGAACAATAAAGGAAATATATCTTGAGTTAGATGGAAAGACAAACAAAATGTGGAAGCTGTTCAGAACCGGTACAAGTTGGCAAGAGTTGAGATCTTAGGGTAGAACAGAGACTTAAAGGCTGAGGATTCACCATCGTAGAGCATAGCCAACAAGTGGGTTGCAACGAGACGTTGGTACTCAAAGAGATACATACACGTAAGTTGATACGGTTTGAATTAAGAGATCATATTTGAGTCAAAGTGAAAGGAGATGAAAGAGAAGAAATCCTGACTGAAAAGATGTTTACGAATACGGATGGAGAGGTAGTAAATGCTTCATCTCAAAGATCGAACAAGGAGAAACAAACCTGGTATTGTTAAGTTACTGGGGACAAAACTGACGAAAGAGATGAGATCTGACTTAGCCAGTCCGGAGGGTTACGTGATAACATGAAGGGAAAGAAAAGGCAAATGAGGAGGGGGATTAACCCTCTAAGTAACAGAAACCAATAGATACCAGGATATGTTGATAGACGACCCGTTCATGAACCAGCAGCTGTAGAAAAGACCTGCGTAGTGATGTTGATCATTACAATCCTACAGAGAGTCTCAATAAGCCAGGTCAATTACCCTGCACTACGAAAACAACCCTACTGTACCTAATAACCTTGCTCTTATTCACATTTACTCTTAACTTTCTTCTTCCACACACTTTACCAAACTCAGTCACCAGCTTCTGCAGTTTCTCACATGAATCAGCCGAACACTTACGATGGTCTGTGAACCTCCTGTAAGACACACGCTCCTCCGAGTTAGTCTGGTCTTGATAATGGAGGATTACAATTATACAAAATTAGACTGGGAGAACTTAGAGCCTCATGGAGAAAGACAGTCATGGAAATATAAGTTTTCTGTGTATGTACACGAAAACTTTTACCAGCATGTCACCGTGCACGTTAGAATCAGAGCGGATGATATAACATCATTACCAGATCCTATCTTTACCCACAGTAGCAAGGCTGTTGAAGGAATCACATGTGATACACCAACTGGAGTTGGTTATCCTGTAGTGATGAAGTTTTGATTGCCTGGTTAGTAACATTTAAGGATCAGAAAGGAAACATAATCGTTCAAGCCATACAGCTCTAAAGAGTTACTCTGGGAACACAGAGTCGAAAATGGAATATTATGGGTACAATATAGATCGATATTGAGAGAAGCTCTATAAAATCTATAATGGATTTAGAATTTGCATATATCTTGCTGAGGATAAAGATGGAAGGTTAGAAAAGAACGAGATTCATTCATTAAGAAGTTCAAAAAATAAAATGCCTTAGGAATGTACTACAGTGGAGATGCAGGTGGCAAAACAGGCATCTACCATTTGGAATACGAAAAAAAACAAGGAGAGAGTAGAGTAAGGTAAGAATGAAGGACCAGTGCAACTACGAAAAGAATACAGTGGACTGAGACACATCCATATTTCCATTAGGAAAAATATTCGGGTACAGAGTAGCAGCTATTCAGACTACAGGATTCAGAAGGAAGAGTTAAAGAGGACGATGAAATATATGCGAGGAGCTGAAGGACATGTTTGAAAGTGTTCTCACACTGATGGACACCATAACCTTGTTGAATACATTAGGGTCACCACTGGAGTGCCTCAGGTCTCAGTCCAGGGGACCATTGGACTCACACCCGCATTGTTTGCAGATGATGCCAAGATCGTGAGGTAAATGAGAAAGGACGAGGATTGCATCCACTTGCAAAGGGACCTAGGTAAACTCCAAGTAGATACTATACATGACTGGTGTAATTCAATTCGAATGAAGGCACAATGATAAGAATGGGCCGCAGTGAAAGAAGTCCCCAATGCGAATATTATCTTAAGGGAAAAGATTCTAGGAATATGTGGGTGACAGGGACTTGAGAATTAACATTATCGCTAGAGCTCCACCTTAGGAGAACTATAAACTCACCAACTCACTCCGACAACATTTCAAAATTATAATTAGTACATGAACAAGAAACAGTCCAACTAACTATTCACAGCGTATATTAGATCGAAATTTGAGTATGCTTCTTACGTTTGGCTACAGCTTGAAAAGAAACACAGAGAACGAGTAGAGAAGGCTAAGAAAAGGGGAACAAAGAATGCTCTAGAATCAAGAACGCCGATTTACGATAAGAAGCCGCAGACCACAAATTCGCCAATTATGGAAGAAGGAAGAGGAAGGATTAACTTGATCACAACCTACAATTTCCTTAACTAGATTGATAATATAGACATTCAACAGTGCTTCGACAAATGTAAAGATATGAAGTAAAATATATTAGAAAGATGTAAGGAAGTACATTGATAGTATCAGAGCAGTGTTTTAACGGAATAACACACACACACACACACACACACACACACACACACACACACACCCATAAACATTCTCTCTCTCTCTCTCTCTCTCTCTCTCTCTCTCTCTCTCTCTCTCTCTCTCTCTCTCTCTCTCTCTCTCTCTCTCTCAAGTATCCTCTCATGTAACGTACCTTAACTTTCAAAAAACATCTGAAGCTACGCAACACAGGAGACTGTTTCGCGAATAAATATCACAATACAACACAGGACGAACTACGTGTATGTGCATGGGTTAGTGACTGGTTCACCGACAGACAGCATCGTGTGGTTGTAAATGGCGAAGCCTCAGACTGGTTGAGTGTGATGAGAGGTGTGCCTCAGGGATAAATCCTTGGCCCATTCATTTTCATAATATTCATTAATGACCTAGAACTAGGTCCAATATCTAAGATCTCTAAATATGTGACTGATCCAAACACAGTAGGTAAAGCCGTATAAAGAGCGGAACTGTGAGATAATCAAATGAGATCTTAACGAACTAGCAAAGTGGTCAAACTTAATTTGATGAGAATATGAAATATGACTGTCATTTGAAAGCTTGCTTGCCACCGTATATAAAGAAAAGAATATTCGAATCGTTTTTACTGACAGTCTAAAGTAAACTAAACAGTATCTAGCACGAAGCGAAAATGGAAATGGCTGCGAGGTCTAACAGCTGGAAACATCGACTACAAAATACAAGTAACAATTCTGACCTTTTTCATTGCCCTAATGAGCTACAGCTTGAATATGCAGCCCATTTCTTGTCCCTAGACTACGAGAAAGATGAGGAAAATATGGAGATAGAACAAAGACGGGCAACAAAATTAACTCCGTCTCTGAGAAACTTAGCTTATGAAGAATGGTTGAGATTAGATCTTTTCTCTTTGGAAGTGTAGGAACCAGCGACCTAAGACAAGTTTTCAAACACTTTAATAAACCCGAGAACATAAATCTCGAAGAACTTTTTTAAGTACTAGACAATACAAGGGAATAATTAGAGCTATAAGATGTATCAATGATGTGAGAAACGTTTTTTTCTGCAGTAGATGCGTTGGACACTGGGATGAACTTACCGTCACACGTTGTAAATCTCAGGACTTTAAAACCTTCCGAAAACGGTCAGACAAACTTTTCCGGAGTTCCAGAATCTCACAGTCTTCTCTCTGATCACCAGTATAGCTTCCGTTAAGGCTAGATTTAATGGTGATATTCTCTGCTATCTTACTAAGGTTTGATAATTCTCCATGAAATATTTTGGTTAGTCTATGTAGTTGCCCTTGACATATCCAAAGCTTTTGACAATGTGTGGCATCGGGGTCTCATCTCTAAGCTTCTCCTCTCTTGGCTTCCCTCCCTCATTTTGCTCCTTCATACCTAGCTTCCTCTCCGGCCGATGTATCTCTTTGGTTGTTAATGGATCAGCCTCCTCCCTTTCTCCATCAACAGCGGTGTCCCTCAAGGTTCTGTCCTTTTTATCAACGACTTCCTCTCCTCCACAAATAACCCAGTGCACTCATACGCTGACGACTCGACACTGCATTTCATTCACATCCTTCATTTCTGCTCCGTCTGCATCTCGTTCCTACACAATTTTCTCAACAAACTCAGACTTGGACAGAACATCTCAGTAAGGTAGACGAAATTTAATTAAGTTTAATGCCTCCATGACCCAGTTTCTGCCCTTCTCTCAATAAGCTCCTCACAACTCTTGTCTCTCCTTTGATCGTCCTGTAACTCCACCTCTTAACTTAGTAAACATACTTGGTATTACTGTAGCATTCACTCTTTCTTGGAAACCCCACATTACGGAAATAGGTAAGTTTGCCTAGAAGAAACTGGGTATCCTGTTTAAATGTTGAAATTTCGTTTCTTCCGAACAGTTGCTTCGTTTATACATCTGGGATGGTTATAGCTCTACATTCTTATTTGATAGAGTTGAGTCAAAAGCGATTCGACTTATAAACTGTCCCAGGCTAACTTTCAAACTTGACCCTCTTGCCGAACGCTGCAGTGTTGGTTCACTTTCCTTCTTCTATAGGTATCACTTTGGTTTTTGCTCCCGAGAGCTGGCTGCTTGTGTGTCCCCCACCACTAGCTAGACCACACAATACTCGGCAAGGTGCTACGTCACATGATTACTGTGTGGCCATCGGCAACTCGAGAGTAGACCGTTTTGTTAACTTTCTTTTCCTACACCTCGAAGGTTTGGAACTCTCTACCCCTCTCACGTCTCTCCTGATAACTATGACCTGACACATTTTAAAAGACAGGTTTTTCACTTCCTTCAACATTCGTAAATACTTTTCCTTTCATAATCCTCTCTATATTTCAACTGAGGTCCGGGCTTGAAGTGGACTTTTGTCTCTTCTTAACGCTACCTCGCTAATGCGGGAAATGGCGAATAGTATGAAAGAAAGAAATATATATATATATATTTATATATATATATATATATATATATATATATATATATATATATATATATATATATATATATATATATATATCAATTTCATTTTGTCATTCCAGACTCTATGAATATATTGAAATGCAACAGAGGTTGGGAGAGTGCATTAAAAATTTCGAGTAAGATTTCCATTTCGTTATATCCTGTTCAATTCCACGCAGAATTACTTCATAAATGCAAGGTTTTTCTTCTGTTCTTTTTCCAACCTGCTGTTGTCACTGGAGGGAGTGGAGGGTGGGGAGAGAACCCGCCTAGAGTTTTATCCTCACCTCATCCAATCATTACAGGATGGAGAGATTTAAGTTCAAAAAAGGATAACCTTCACAAGTGCGATCAGCATAGAAGAACAGTGGAAGCTACCATGGAAGTGAGTGTCAGCAAACTGCAGAGTCCTACTCCGCCGCTGGCGAAAGGGCCTGGCACCGGGCAGTGGGGGAAGGCAGTGATGGGCCGGCTTTGATTGCAGACATACGCACACACACACACACACACACACACACACACACACACACTGGTCTCCTCGCTACCTTATGTTTTCACTCCGTGTTTATTAAGTTTAGAAATGGATATATTTCCTTTAAACACAGGCTTTAATGACAGGCCTCCGGACAGATACATGGACCAAGGAGGCCCTCTGTTGTCTGTCTTTCCCATGCACTTCTATATGCTCTCTCTCTCTCTCTCTCTCTCTCTCTCTCTCTCTCTCTCTCTCTCTCTCTCTCTCTCTCTCTCTCTCTCTCTCTCTCTCTCTCTCTTCCGATGTAGCCCCTAACTAAACTAAAAGTTTGGAAGGCAGCATCCAGTGCAGAGGCACATTCCTAAATTATCAAACCGTTGTAACGATAAATCACTTTTCGTGGCCACTGAGCAACAACCTTCTAAAAGCAAGATAATGATGTTCTAATGAGGATAAATGGCCACATCCCAGGCCCTTAACGTGCCAGGAGACTCTTAGATGCACATAGCATTCCTCTATTGCTGCCTTCACCTTCGCTCCCCTACAGTCGTTCCCCTACCATTACCTTCTCCTTTTATCAATGTATCTTCCCTTTATAGTCTTCTCTCTTCTCTCCCTCCTCCTGCTGATAATTATCAAGGCTTCCTCAGTGTTCCCTGGACCTTACACACACACACACACACACACACACACACACACACACACACACACACACACACACACACACACACACTTCAACGATAGATTCCGGATGTTGAAACTCTCTCTTTCTCTCTCTCTCTCTCTCTCTCTCTCTCTCTCTCTCTCTCTCTCTCTCTCTCTCTCTCTCTCTCTCTCTCTCTCTCTCTCTCTCTCTCTCTCTCTCTCTCTCTCTCTCTCTCTCTCTCTCTCTCTCTCCTTCTCATCGAGATTCAGACTCTAACATCTGCTCCTGAACACTTGTGTGCTCAGGTTAGTACACTATTTTCCAAATTATACATAAACGTCGTATGAATATATGCCTCAATTAAACGACAGATGTTGACACTGTCATGTACGAGAGTTTACAACGAGCAATACAGGATGACGACTCGATCACTCTAGGGGGAATCTAATCTTCCAGAAATCAACTGGCGAACTATCTCGGGCGTAGATAATGACTCTACTAGACTTATCAACTCTGTCGAAGAGAACTTTCTCCACCAAACCGTCACGGAGCAGATGAGGCAAGCTAAGTTCTTGCATCCCAGGAGTTCACATTAAGTAATACCCGTGTTGGAGAACATTATAATGTACTTGTAACCATAACATAGCGAGGGTCGGTGTACATATCAAACCGACTTCCATAAAACCAAATACTATCATCCCTAACATTAAAATTGGCGGATCTTAATGGGATGCGCGACGTGTTAAAGAGTCGAGCCCTTGTTGGTTCATGCCCAAAGGAATTATGGGCAACTGTCAAGTGTCACTTTCTACACCAACAAGACACATTTCGTTCCCATGCACAATAGACACAATAAAACCCAAAACAGGCCTAAATGTAACTCCTCAGACATTGCAATGGTTATAAGGCGCAGAAATCAACCCTTCTTGCTTAAAAATCAGACAATAATCTAAACATTGCAACGCAATGTAATACAGTTAGAAAAGACGTGAAAATGATTATAAAGAAAGCCAGACAATACTGAGTGAGTAATGCAAGAGAAAGTAATATAGATCCTTTAAGATTTTATAGATGTATCAGTAATAAAAAAAAAAAAAACATAAGGAGTGGGATAAGACCTTTAGTAAAGGAAGATGGGGAACCCATTGTGGACGATAAAAGCATACAAAATAACCCTGAAATAATGTTCACTTCTGTTTCTGCGCTAAAAAGCAGCGTCACAAATTTTGAGACAAAGATGAATAGCACTCACACGATACCAGAATTTACCGTCACAGTTAGAGAAGTACGAACACAGATAGATAACTGAAGACTAATAAAAGCCCAGATCCTAATCGTTTCTATCCACAAGTAATCAAAAACGTCAGAACACGATACGACAGCAAGACTGGAGACTGGCACATGCTACTTCTACATTCTAAAAGGGAAGCCTTGAAATGCCAGGCAATTACCGTCCTATTAGCGTTCCATCAAGTTTTGTAAATTTCTTGAGGTGGTTATTAGAGATAATAGCCTACCTGGAATAACACAGTCTGGTTAATAATACACAGCAGAGTTATAAGAGGCACAGATCATGCCTTACAAACCTTAAAGAATTTGATCTGAAACCATTCAATTCCCACGACAAGACAAAAGGAATGAATATCATATTGCTGGACTTTCAAAAAGCATTTGACAAAGTCTTCCACGTTGAATTGACGTAAGAAGTCTGGGTCTTGGGGATTATTGGTTGCATAGGAAAGTGGAGAGATACCAGATAGGAGACAAAGAGTTGTAATGAATGGTGAATCATCACCGTGGTCACCCGATATTGGTGGGGTGCCCCAGGGATCCATCCTTGGGCCTATACTTTTCATCGTTTATATCACAGATATTGATGTAGGGCTGAATAACTCGGTGTCAAAATTTGCATATGGCACAAAGATCGGCAACATCATATTAACTGAAGATGACAAGCTAAGATCACGAGAGGATCTAGATGAAATAGCTGAGTGGTAGAGAAGAGGTGCAAATTCCATCTAACGTCAATATATGTCAGCTGTTTCAAATAGGAAACCTCAACAAAAAATCCGATCATGAATAGATGGGCTGCAAGAAAAAGGACACCTGTTGTGTGAAGGATTCAGGGGTCACTGTCCCAAATAATCTGAAATTCTCCCGTTATGTCAACGAAGCTGCCAAGAAAGCAAACATGATGTTAGGATTTTTTGACAGAAACTTTACATACAAAAGCAACACCTAAGTCTAGTTAGACTTCCTCGAATGTGCAGTGTAGTTCAGGGTCCCCAACTTAAGCAAGGATATCATTAGATTGGAAGCAGTGCAGCGAAAAGCAACCAAATTGATTCCCTCCTTGCGTAACAAACCATATGAGGACAGACTGAAGAACTGAACTTGTTCTGTTTGAGGAAGAGGCGTCTCCAAGGCAAATCACCAGAATGTTCTAAAATACTTAAAGGGTTCAACAACGTCGATATTGTAAATTTCTTGATAGTAGTGCCAGCTCTACCAACGAGAGTAAATGGACTAAAACTTAGAGGTCACCGAATTAATCTAAATTGTTCGAAGTATTTCCTCACCAACGACATTATTAACACGTGGATTAAACTCCCAAAACATACTGTTCAGAGCAACACTCATGATACCTGCAAACCTAGGTTTGATCATCACTTGTCACTCTCCGGTATTGAATGATTCACTTAACCAACCATCATAACGCAGTGGTATATCATGCTACCTTCTCAACCATCGATCTGGCCCTGACCAATGCCGCGGCACCATACCAACATTGATTAACCTGTGTCGTATGCCTTAAGGGAACAAGAAAGAATCACCGTATCATCCTTCCTCATCAGGATTAATATAGACATGGTAAGTCGCGAGACTGAAGCTCAAGTTTGTCCTCACTGTTGTCTTTATAACAAAAAGGAGAGGGACGCATGTCGTTGGTGATAGGATACATGACAAAATCACGTCCTTTCTATCTTATGATTTGCCTATAGAAATTTCCTTCAGGTATATTGATCCTGGAAGGTATTTTTTTCAACCTGTCTTCCGTCCGGTGTGTTGCCGAGGGAGTGGAGGGTGGGGGAGAGAGCCTTTACTTTGCTATCATTTCTTCTGCTACTTATAGGGAGACTGCGTCATTCTTTTTTCTAAGTACTGCTCAGGAGAGACCACCTCGCTTTGACCTCGGGTCTGTGCTCTCTCTCTCTCTCTCTCTCTCTCTCTCTCTCTCTCTCTCTCTCTCTCTCTCTCTCTCTCTCTCTCTCCTCCCACACTATGGGAGAAGCTAGAGACAGACTACCTGAATGCTAGGTTCCAGCCCTCCGTCAAGAGATTTCATGGTTGGCTTACATGAAGGGACAGAGGGCCGCCGGCCCCTTCTCTCGTACCCCTGTCCACACAGTAATTATAGGAGCAGAGTCCCGCCCAGGATGAAGGCAAGACGGGAGGGGGGATTAGAACTCCTCTGGCTGCCCACACTCGTGCAAGCCCCATGAACGACTGGACTTGCGGAGGCTCGAAATCTGTGGCAAAGGATTAAGTCAAGTGGTGGTTGATGGTGGTGGAGGTGGGTTGATGATGGTGGTGGTGGTGACGAGGAAACTGATTGAGTGGTGGTGTTAGAGGTTTAGGGGGGGAGGTTGAAGGGGGATTTTGGTGGCAATGGATGGTAGTGGTTGATGGTTGGTGGTGGCGATGAGGTTTAGCTGGTGGTTGGTGGTAGATAGTGGTCGTGGAGCAGATGGCGGTAAAACACAATAGAGTGAGGATGTTGATAACACAAAGACACATTCATCAGACGTCACCTGCCTGCCTATATTGTCATCCTCATCTCATTCCCATCCATTTCTATATATCTATCTATATAATCTACTTATCTATCTATAAATCTATCATCATTAATTCTACTCTATGCTTCAGGATCAGATTTCAGGTCCCAGAAATCACTGATGCACATCCCCAACTCCATCCATGGTCTGTGTGTTAAGTACAGCCTGGATTTCCACACTTAAATAAGTGCATCTAATTTAGCACTTTACACACTACGGTGATGCGTCAAGTGGAGCGTTAGTCACACCATCCCATATAATTCCTCAAACATTTTCATCTGAAGTGTCCTTATTCCTCATCATTTCTCTCACTGCATATCTTCCCATATCTAACCATATCTTCCGTGGTCTGCCTTCTTGTCCCTTCCACCGTACGATCTCAGATAATCCTAACCAACTCATCAGCGAGACGTGGACCATACCATTCTGAAGGACTTTGACCCATGAGAATGACTATTGGTTTCCCCAGCGCCACATATCCTTCCTACATACTTTACTCCCCTGATCTTACCTACACCATCCATATACGTACTGCTCTTATCTTTTTACCCCATCCTGACCTAACCTAACCTGAGTTGCACACACATACCTCAGGGCACGAACAGTTACTCGCTTACAAGCTTCTTCAACAACCTATGCTTGAATCATTTTCCCTAATCACCGAAGCCTTAACCATACCATACCATACCCCTCACTTCTCTCCTTTATATGGTTCTGCCTTCAAATTCAGCTTTTCCAATACAAGTCACTCTAACCTTTACAACACGCGTCTTAAACTCATCAACGTCCTTCAGTCTCTCTCCAAGATAACTGACATTGCACTGTGATCTCTCTCTCTCTCTCTCTCTCTCTCTCTCTCTCTCTCTCTCTCTCTCTCTCTCTCTCTCTCTCTCTCTCTCTCTCTCTCTGATACTAGCATTCATTCCCTGCATCTACCTCAAGCAAACATTGCTGAAATGGCCCACCATTCTCTCCAGCTCTGCCAAGACAACGTCCATGTTGTCTCGTTACTAATAAACATTACATCGAAGTCACTCCCCAGGCTCGCTCCCGTCTTGTATATCATGATCATTATCATTATTTCTATCAATACTATTATTATCATTATCATTATTATTATTATTATTATTATTATTATTATTATTATTATTATTATTATCATTATTATTATTATTATCATTATTATCATTATCATTATTACTATTATTATTATTATTATCATTATCATTATCATTATTATTATTATTATTATTATTATTATTTTTATTATTATTATCATTATTATTATTATTATCATCATTATTATTATTATTATCATTATCATTATTATCATCATTATTATTATTATTATAATTATTATTATTATTATTATTATTATTATTATTATTATTATTATTATTATTATTATTATTATCATTATTATTATTATTATTATTATCATCATTATTATTATTATTATCATTATCATTATTATCATCATTATTATTATTATTATTATTATTATTATTATCATTATTATTATTATTATCATTATTATCATTATTATTGCTATTATTATTATCAACATTATTACCATTATTATCATAATTATCATTATGTTATTATTACTATAATCCTCATTCTTGTTATCATTATGTAACTTATCACAGCTTCCAGCTGATTTTGAGAGCATCATCTCACTGATGTGAGCACTGGAGGTGAGCAGGTGTGAGGAGTCCTGCTGACACCACTGTGGCACTTCTGGACTTGCGTGTATTACTCAGGTAAAACCTGAGGATTAGCCGTCTATTACACCTGGCCAGACAGCTGCTATGTCTTCTGGCTGACTAGGGATCCTCTCGTTGGCTGACGTCACTTTGACGACACTGGTGGGCCTGTTGTGCAACCGCTGGCCAGTTTACCCCTGGATTAGAACAGGGTAGAAGGGGGGATGTCAGTGCCAGCGTTACAAGCCATCAGTACTGGGGCCCCCAGTCTCAGGGGACGAGTGCCAGTGTGTCCAGTGCCATTAGAGCACCACTAGTGCAGAGAGTATCAACAGGTGAACCTAGCGTGTCTTACAATTGATTCATGACAATCTATGAAAAGATCGAGTGATCAAGGAGTTTCATTAAAGACAAAGACATCTACACAAGACCGAGAAAGCTACCAGGAAAGGGCAACCCAGTGGCTGTGTACTCGATCAGTCGGCCTAGATCACCAACGAACATGGATCTCAGGTGTCCCGCTCAGCGTTGAATCAACAAGACATTAATTTGGCTACAGAAGACAACGTCGCTCCCTCTGGGTTCCCGCCTCACCTCCGGGTCTGGTAACCTCCACTTCATGGGTCTGGCTACTACCTGGGGAGCCACGACTTTAAGATCCAACCATCTCTCCCCAGGCCACAACCTCCCATCACGGGTTCTCCTCTCGCCTCCCCGAGAGCCATACGGGAAGGAGTGTTTCCCGGAAATCCGTTAATTGACGCCGAAATTCCCCGGCTTATCTACGTCACTGAGACGTATCACCTCGCCCTTGCTTTGGGACACATTAAGACATCGTCCTGGTCGGCCCAGGTTTACCTGGGTCTCACAGGCACCATCAAGATGCCACCATTACTAGCGTCACCAACAGCGAATTCCTTTCCTTGTCTGTGGAAGATAACGACAGAGATCAACAGACTCAGAAATGTCCAGGATGATTTATACCTTGTCACACGATACCCCTGCCTTCCCTCACCCTTCCAACAACAGGTACTGGGGCACTGGTCATGTCTCAAGCTATGGCTTCACCCCCAAAGACAAGGGCATGATGCGCAGGTCACCTGTCAACACAGGCCTGACTTGTCCAAACTTCGCGGGAAAGAACCTCATCCACGAGTGTCAAATGACTCTCGACAATGCCCTAATTACCAAATAAAAGGAATTTATGTTTAGCATGGATACCTCGCAGACACCCCGCACTGTATATACCGTCAGTCTAGCAATGTTGTAACGCTAGTCACGGAAACACAGGTTCACAAGTAGAGAATGGCTGTATGGAAGGCTGGAATCTACAGAATCCTCATCGACCTTAACTCAAGATATCCTATCGACCATCCTTCTGCCAGTCGGACGTCATCATCATTCTCTACCTGAACCTCAGATGTGCTTAATGCAGCCGGTAATTAAGCTTTACCGTCTCTAACAGCACCGCGCGTCAACACAATAATCCTGCATCTCAGTTTCAAGAACTCTGAACATCAGCGCCAAAGCAGCTGCGCTCATCCCCTCGAGAGCCATCCTACACCCTAGCACCTCAGTAGACTCGAACCCAAGATGTTCATCACACGATGATAGCTTCTCTCCCAGAACCGGTCCAACAGATGTTTCAGTAACTCTTTACCGAAATAAAAGAAACAAAATTGGTCACCTGGAGTCAAGACGATGACTGGCAAGAAGGTTCAAGCTCCGCCTCCTCTGACGTGCCAGAGATAAAGATGGTAACACTTATCACCAAACAGGCGCAGTGAATCGATCACATTGAGGGCTACTCGTCACGTATGTAGAAATGGACCGAAGTGAATGCATCCTCCCTCTAACTTGAAAAGCACAATCTCTTTTATCTCATCTATGCGCACTGGGGCGCCTTGACCTCCACTGGACTGAGCTTATACCGTCTTGCGAGACACTAGTTCCAAAGTTAAATTTAACTACCAGGTTCATCTGACCTTTGTACCTGAAAGAACTTCCTTCCTTGAGGAAAAAATAAGTGAATACCACTTCAAAGACAATTTCTGATTTATCCCAAAGTCTGGTGATACTCTTTCACGCCTGCTCTCATTAGCCATCTTCTGCAGCCCCAGTCCCTTTCTCTTGAACTCCTGCCGCTTCCTTTTATATGTGTCCCAGTTACTCGCACTCCTTCCCTGAAGATAACGAACATACACCTTTCTTTCCTCTTTCACTAACAATTTATCTTTCTCTCCAATATTTTCTACCACTCTCTCACTTAAGACAATGACACTAATGACCGTGGTGACATCACATAATCTCAAACTCCTGTATCTTACATGACATCACTCCCTACTCCTGCATATGCTCTGTATCCTTTGTAAAAGCTCTTAGCAGCAGACCTAACTACCACGCAAGTGGTACGAAGTTCGAATCCTCGCTGTTAGAGAGCATTATGTGTTCTATGAAAGTGCGCGTTCATATGCACTCTCTCTCTCTCTCTCTCTCTCTCTCTCTCTCTCTCTCTCTCTCTCTCTCTCTCTCTCTCTCTCTCTCTCTCATATATATATATATATATATATATATATATATATATATATATATATATATATATATATATATATATATATATATATATATATATATATATATATATATATATATATATATATATATATATATATATATATTCAATGGGAACCAATCACTTTCCTCTCTTCCTACTCGTACATATGCTTTACATCCTTGGTAAAACCTTTCACTGCTTCTAGCAACTTACCTTCCACACCATATACTCTTAAAACCTTCCACAAATCATCTCTATCCACTCTATCATATGCCTTCTCCAGATCCATAAATGCTACATACAAATCCAACTCTTTTTTCTAAGCTCTCTCACATACATTTTTCAAAGCAAACACCTGATCCACACATCCTTTACCACTTCTGAAACCACACTGCTCTTCCCCAATCTGATGCTCTGTACATGTCTTCACCCTCTCAATGAATACCCTTCCATATAATTTCCTGAGAATACTCAACAAACTTATACCTCTGTAATTTGAACACCCACCATTATCCCCTTTGCCCTTATACAATGGCACTATGCATGCATTCCGCCAGTCCTCAGGCACTTCACCATGATCCATACATACATTGAATATCCTTACCAACCAATCACCCCATTTTTTAATAACCTCCATTGCAATACCATCCAAACCTGCTGCCTAGCCGGCTTCCATCTTCCGCAAAGCTTTTACTACCTCTTCTCTGTTAACCAAACCATTCTCCCTGACCCTCTCACTTCGCACTCCACCCCAACCAAAACACCCAATATCTGCCACTCTATCATCAAGCACATTCAACAAGCCTTCAAAATATTCACTCCATCTCCTTCTCACCTCATCACTACTTACTACCTCCCCATTTGCCCACTTCACCTATATTCCCATTTGTTCTCTTGTCTTACGCACTTTATTTACCTCCTTCCAAAACATCTTTTTATTTTCCCTAAAGTTTAATGATACTCTCTCACCCCAACTCTCATTTGCCCTGTTTTTCACCTCTTACAACTTTCTCTTGACCTCCTGTCGCTTTCTTTCATATCTTTCCCAGTCATTTGCACTACTTCCCTGCACAATCGTCCAAACGCCTCTCTCCTCTCTTTCACCAACAATCTTACTTTTTCATTCCACCATTCACTACCATTTCTAATCTGCCCACCTCCCACCGTTCTCATGCCACATACATCTTTTGTGCAAGACATCACTGCTTCCCTATATACATCTCATTCCTCCCCCACTCCCCGTACGTCATTTGCTCTCACCTTTGCCATTATGTACTCAATCTCTCCTATACTTCCTTCTAGTGAATGTCGGTTTGCGGCAGGGGTATGTGATGTCTCCATGGTTGTTAGATTTGTTAATGGATGGGGTTGTTAGGGACGTGAATCCAAGAGTTTTGGAGAGAAGGGCGAGTATGCAGTCTGTTGTGGATGAGAGGCCTTAGGAAGTGAGTCAGTTGTTGTTCGCTGATGATACACCGCTGGTGGCAGATTCGGATGAGAAACTAAAGAAGTTAGTGACTGAGTTTGGTGAAGTGTGTGAAAGAAGAAAGATGAGAGTAAATGTGAATAAAAGCAAGGTTATTAAGTTCAGTTGGGTTGAGGGACAAGTAAATTGGAAGGTAAGTTTGAATGGAGAAAAACTGGAGGAAATGAAGTGTTTTAGGCATCTGGGAGTCGATTTAGCAGAGGAAAGAACCTTGGAGCGGAAGTGAGTCACGGGGTAGGGGAGGTGCGAAGGTTCTGGGAGCGTTGAAGAATGTGTGGAAGGCGAGAACGTTATCTCGGAGAGCAAAAATGGGTATGTTTGAAGGAACAGTGGTTCCAACAATGTTATATGGTTTCGAGGCGTGGGCTATGGATAGAGTTGTCCGGAGGAGGGTGGATGTGTTGGAAATGAAATGTTTGAGGACAATATATATATATATATATATATATATATATATATATATATATATATATATATATATATATATATATATATATATATATATATATATGACAGCTGGAGACTGAGTGTGAACGAATGGGGCCTTTGTTGTCTTTTCCTAGCGCTACCTCGCACACATGAGGGGGGAGGGGGATGGCATTCCATGTGTGGCGAGGTGGCGATGGGAATGAATAAAGGCAGACAGTGTGAATTGTGTGCATGGGTATATATGTATGTGTCTGTGTGTTTATATATATGTGTACATTGAGATGTATAGGTATGTATATTTTGCGTGTGTGGACGTGTATGTATATACATGTGTATGGGGGTGGGTTGGGCCATTTCTTTCGTCTGTCTCCTTGCGCTACCTCGCAAACGCGGGAGACAGCGACAAAGCAAAATAAAAAATATATAATAAAATAATATATATATATATATATATATATATATATATATATATATATATATATATATATATATATATATATATATATATATATATATTCAGAGAGAGAGAGAGAGCGAGAGCGAGAGAGAGAGAGAGAGAGAGAGAGAGAGAGAGAGAGAGAGAGAGAGACGCAGCATCCAGGGTCATAAGGCTCCTGCAGCTATGAGGCTTCCTTTCACGGAGGAACTGCAAAATTATGAAATCCCTTTGGTACATGAAAGTCTCAACGAGAACACACTTCTCTATCCGTCCGCTACCCATAATACTACATGGGCAGGCATGACGTCACTTGTGGTGTAACGACTATTCAGGTGGAGTCTGTTAATAAACACAAACAAATCATCATGCTCCTGTACCTTTGTACACCATTTATATGAGTAGTTTTTGTATATGCCCTAATTAACGATTTTCTGTTATTGTGTAACAGATTCTAAGAATTACATCGTATATTTTGTTAATAGAGAAATACTTAGAAAAGCAAATGGATCTGTATGTAGCATTTATGGATCTGGAGAAGGCATATGATAGAGTTGATAGAGATGCTCTGTGGAAGGTATTAAGAATATATGGTGTGGGAGGCAAGTTGTTAGAAGCAGTGAAAAGTTTTTATCGAGGATGTAAGGCATGTGTACGTGTAGGAAGAGAGGAAAGTGATTGGTTCTCAGTGAATGTAGGTTTGCGGCAGGGGTGTGTGATGTCTCCATGGTTGTTTAATTTGTTTATGGATGGGGTTGTTAGGGAGGTGAATGCAAGAGTTTTGGAAAGAGGGGCAAGTATGAAGTCTGTTGGGGATGAGAGAGCTTGGGAAGTGAGTCAGTTGTTGTTCGCTGATGATACAGCGCTGCTGGCTGATTCATGTGAGAAACTGCAGAAGCTGGTGACTGAGTTTGGTAAAGTGTGTGAAAGAAGAAAGTTAAGAGTAAATGTGAATAAGAGCAAGGTTATTAGGTACAGTAGGGTTGAGGGTCAAGTCAATTGGGAGGTAAGTTTGAATGGAGGAAAAACTGGAGGAAGTAAAGTGTTTTAGATATCTGGGAGTGGATCTGGCAGCGGATGGAACCATGGAAGCGGAAGTGGATCATAAGGTGGGGGAGGGGGCGAAAATTCTGGGAGCCTTGAAAAATGCGTGGAAGTCGAGAACATTATCTCGGAAAGCAAAAATGGGTATGTTTGAAGGAATAGTGGTTCCAACAATGTTGTATGATTGCGAGGCGTGGGCTATGGATAGAGTTGTGCGCAGGAGGATGGATGTGCTGGAAATGAGATGTTTGAGGACAATGTGTGGTGTGAGGTGGTTTGGACGAGTAAGTAACGTAAGGGTAAGAGAGATGTGTGGAAATAAAACGAGCGTGGTTGAGAGAGCAGAAGAGGGTGTTTTGAAATGGTTTGGGCACATGGAGAGAATGAGTGAGGAAAGATTGACCAAGAGGATATATGTGTCAGGAGGTGGGGGGAACGAGGAGAAGAGGGAGACCAAATTGGAGGTGGAAAGATGGAGTGAAAAAGATTTTGTGTGATCGGGGCCTGAACATGCAGGAGGGTGAAAGGAGGGCAAGGAATAGAGTGAATTGGATCGATGTGGTATACCGGGGTTGACGTGCTGTCAGTGGATTGAATCAGGGCATGTGAAGCGTCTGGGGTAAACCATGGAAAGCTGTGTAGGTATGTATATTTGCGTGTGTGGACGTATGTATATACATGTGTATGGGGGTGGGTTGGGCCATTTCTTTCGTCTGTTTCCCTGCGGTACCTCGCAAACGCGGGAGACAGCGACAAAGCAAAAAAAAAAAAAAAAAAAAATTTTGTTAATGTAAATTTGATATATATATATATATATATATATATATATATATATATATATATATATATATATATATATCCAGTTCTTTTGTGGCAATAATGTGATTAGATTCTGTGGCCAAAAGCCGTGGGAAGAAGTGTGTGCATATTTCATTTTGGTATATCATTACCTCGTCTCTTGAGGACATCTGGCTTCCCGTTCTTCTGGTTATGGCCATCTTGCTCACCCACTTTCTTCTCTGCCTTCATCTGCTCCTGATCCTCCATTACCCTTGTGTGATTCATTTTAAGATACAGTCAGTATTTTGTGGTAATGGATGTTTAATCTTTATCAGTGGTGATAAGAGTCTCAGGCTGTGAATATGCCTTAGCTGCCGTTTTCTTTATCAAAATACATGCAGTCTTTTAATGGAAGAAGTTTTCATTAAGCGTGAGGCATCTTTAAGTGTGTCACCATATTCCCCTTACACTGCTAGTAATACAGGTAAGGCAGCTGAGCAAAAGATGTATCTATGTAAGGAGAGACTTTCTGTGCCACATGAAGTGTCTTAGATGTAAATAGAGATTTTGAGGAACTGTCAGAATTCATATATATAGTTATACGATTCTGGGATCGCTTTTACGAGGCTACTGCTACGTCAAGGCTACATTATACTCAGTCGTGGGGAAATAATGGACTTCTTAGGAGATTGTATTTATTATCGTCTGCTGACGATGATGCCACCACATGCAGGCGGAGTCCGGCAGCACAGCCTTGTTAAAAGAATGTGAGTAACACGGAGAACCTAACGAAAGAACCCATTTGGAAGGGAAGAGATGAAACGCTAGAAAAGGCTGCACCTTTAGCAGTTCTATCATCATTTAATCCATTAGAAATCATACGGCACATCTCTCCAGAAAGTGTTCAAAATATTCAAAGTCTAAGGGTGAATGTAGCACTGAATTTTCAAATCTATCTGTCCCTAAAGGTTACGTGAAATTAGTATATCTTTCTCAGAGCTATCATGCAGGAGGACTCACAAAGTCAGAGTGTAAGAAACAAGGCTAAGGACGAGATGAAGACAGGGCCAGCATTCTCATTGGTGAGTACAACTGTGAATTCTGATGACACTAGTTTTGATAAGTGTGAACCAGAGGTGTCTGGCGCCGGCTTTCAATCTTTTCTGTCTGAAGGTTTTATGGGGTTTGGCAAGGATAATTCATCATACCTTATTACTATGATGAGAGATACTGGGGCTGCAGCTCAGTGTTGCAGGAGAACTGGCTTCCTCAGTCGACATCCAGAGCTGTTTTGTTGGAAGGTGTTGAAAGACTCGCGAAAGTACCTTTGCGCTCACTGTTTCTCAAGTCAGGTTAGGTTGATTGGCCAAATTTTTAATGGGGATCAAATCGATGTTGCCAACTGCAGGAATTCGGTTATATTTCGGAACAACATGTCTCAAGAGGAGCGGCGGTGGCAAATTTTATTGTCTTGGTCATGCCACTTGAGGACGGTGTTGAAACTATCGATAATTCGAGGCCAGAATTTTTCCCTTGCTTGCACTATGGCAATTGCGCCTCAGCTGGCTAAAATCTGTTTTCTAGAAGAGAACGCAACCCTTGATTTGATTGATAACTATTGTTTTCTAGAAGAGAACGCAACCCTTGATTTGATTGATAACTATTGCTTTCTAGAAGAGAACGCAACCCTTGATTTGATTGATAACTATTGTTTTCTAGAAGAGAACGCAACCCTTGATTTAATTGATAACTATTGTTTTCGAGAAGAGAACGCAACCCTTGATTTGATCGATAACTATTGTTTTCTAGAAGACGCAGACCTTGATTTGATTGATAACTATTGTTTTCTAGAAGAGAACGCAACCCTTGATTTGACTGATAACTATTGTTTTCTAGAAGAGAACGCAACCCTTGATTTAATTGATAACTATTGTTTTCTAGAAGAGAACGCAACCCTTGATTTGATTGATAACTATTGCTTTCTAAAAGAGAAAGCAGACCTTGATTTGATTGATAACTATTGTTTTCTAGAAGAGAACGCAACCCTTGATTTGACTGATAACTATTGTTTTCTAGAAGAGAAAGCAGACCTTGATTTGATTGATAACTATAATCAATGTTCCAGTGGTGAAGTGTGATGTCGAGCTGTTTGTATTACCTTCAAGTAAAGAGTCTGATTTGAAGCTGGTTTAGCCTCGAGGCTCCATGACGACCCCAAGCTTATCTCTTCCTTCACCTTCCCATGACTGTGAGGACTCACTCGTCTCGTGGAAAGGTTGATGTGGACGATAAATTTGGTATGTGCTCCGAGTCCCATGATGTACAGGATTCAATCTCTTCTTTGCCTTCCTATAAATTTACCGATGCGTTGATCAGATCGGGATGAGCCTCTGAGGTTGTCTGCAACTCCGAGTTTAGTTTGCCTACTTTTATTCTATGCTGAAACTGAACGTCAGGTTACGTATCAGCAGCTTCAGACATAAAGTTATAAAGCCATTTGTGAGGAGGATGCTGATGCTCCTCTTACTTTAAGTCTGAAGTTCTGGTACGCAAGTGGCGACCACTCACTGTGGCAGCTAATGAGGAATGGAGAACTGTGCATAAGATTGGCTTGCCTCACGAATTTGGGAGAGAGAGAGAGAGGTGTTTGAGTTAACACATGGCACACACCTGACAGGTCGTTTATGAGTTAAGATGATTTATTGCGAGGTGTTGAAACACTTTTTCTCATGTAGTTATCTACTGTAGTTCATGTCATGTATATCCGTCAACGAGGAACCCCACTCAGAAAACTGTATCTGTGCCTTTCATACCAACTTCTGCTGCAGACGAGCCATTTACATGACGTGTGTTGGTACGTAGCCAGAGACAAAGAGTGGCAGCTGGTGCTCACTATCGTGAGAAGGTCCACACGGTTTGCCGAAGGTACTACGTTACGTCAAGGTGTAACTGTCGATGATTTCTTGAAATGTTTCACTTTGGTGATGTGACCTAAAGTGGTACAGGTACATCAAGGCTCATATCTTCAGCCTAGATTGTTCCCACGAACCAACTGCGAATAACTGGCTACCGTCCATTATGTAGTGGCTACCGTCCATTATGTAGAGGCTACCGTCCAGTATGTAGGCTACCGTCCATTTATGAGTTAGTTGTAGGAGACGCGTCACCAGTGTTACAAGATCCATATGAACCATAACACGAAGGAGTACCTTCAGGTAAACAATGATCAGCTCTCAGAGAATAAAATCATTGAGCCCAGTCAGGGTGATCAGGCATCACCATGTTTATCAGTTCAAAAGCCATATAACACTTTTCAACTTTGTACTGATTACGACTGCAAGGAAGATGTCATGGTTAGATCTGATACCTATCCATTGTCTACCACGGATGATGATGTTCGTCAATGGAATACAAATACAAAGGGACGCAAAGGAATTCAAGCAGCATCACACCTTTGGTGTCGTAGGGAGGTAGTTCGTGATTGTGGAGAAGAAAAGCTCATGGACTAGACAGAAATATAAATGTTACAAAGAGTAAAGCCTGTAATTATATCATAACTAAGGAGGCGCAAATAATGTCAATCGTAAATCTGAAGCAAAATATCTATTAGGTCTGTTGTTATAGCACTTATGGTGCTGCTTTCAACTGTTCTAATCAATGAATCATTCTAAGATACTCTTCCTTGCGGGATATGAGTGACTTTCTTACACCTACTGGTTTTTGCCAACATACTGTAACGTCTACAAGGCTTGAACATACTCCCGCTACGTCCGGCCTCTTACTAACGACGTCAAAGGCGTGGAGGCATATGTTCATGAGTTCATAGTCCACAGTCAAAGTTGGGTTGAATATGATCAATTTCACAACCACTTTGATCGCCTTCGATTAGCCAATATAATAGATAACTTAATCCAAGCTCACAAAACAATCATAGGACAGGTAGTAGGTAAAGGATATAGTAAACTTATCGGTATTAAGATGAAAGCTAATCACAAGTTCCTTATTTTCACAATCAGTAAAGCTGAGACGAGATTTCATAGCACGGATGTCAACACCATGGTTTTTGTAAAGTAATTTTCCACCATTGGTCTGAGGATAGTGAACGTGCACTGCCGCCAGGGAAAGGTATTCAAGTTAATGCACCGACTCTGCAGGCGTCTAATTATGAGCAGCCTTTTTTCCTTCGGGTTGATGCTAGTGACTCAGGAGCTGGAGGAGTGTTAATGCAGACGTGTACGCATAGAATTATGCATCCTATTACTATCATGCATGAATTATATGAGAAGTATCATTTCCACGACTGTAAATGCACTCGCTCTCGTCTTTGCTCTACGTTTCCTTGACATCAAGTGAAACGAACCATCGGGTGGCTGAGGTCCAACTTGTAATGAGGGTTGGCCACTCGATACGAGGGCAAAGATATGTTTGATGGTATAGCAGACCTGATGGTACTACATAGTTGCTGTCTTTGGTCGTATATGGAAAAGAACGGAAGAAAGCGGACTTATTCGTAATAAACTGCCTAAGGATTGACTATATGTGGCGTGAGAAGAGTAGATCATGTGACAGTGAATGGAGTGCGGTTGAGGAACGGAATCTGGTGAAGAGGTTTGGACATAATAATGGAGAGGATGAGTGAAAAGAGACTAACTAAGAGGATATACCTGTCCGAAGTGGGAGGAACAAGGGAGAAGAAGAGGGAACGATGGCGTGCAGGAGGCTTTGGGGTATCGGGGCCTAAACACGTAGGCGGATGTGAGGAATGCTTGGGACAGAGAAATGGAGAGCTGTGGTGCATGGTGGGCAACATGCTGTCACAGGAATGAACCATGGCATATAAATTGGTCACGGGAAACCACGGAAATGTCTCTGGGATTTGGACTTCGTTAATGGGCACCCGCTACGCCGCATCATAATTGCCAGTTAGAGTGTGTGGCTGTGAGCCAGTGAGGCCTGCGTCGTCTGCTTCCTGACGCGGGAACAGCATTACAAGTTACAAGGCCATGTTAGCAAACCACTCTCCCTCCTCAGTCTTCATTCCTTCCTCACCCTCCATCATCCACACATAGCTGAAGATGCTGTCAATACCTGTGTTGCAGATGTCATACCCTTATCATTTGTCGCATGTTATGTTATACATATGCCTTACCAGCTCTGTTGATTCATCTAATTCTCACGTAAAGAGTCTTTTAATGGAGGTATTCACTGAGCTTGAGGTACCATTTGAGTGTCACTAAATGTTCTTTATGCAGCTGGTAATACATAGACGTTTGTGAAGATGATATCTATGAGAGCCAGCAAAATGATCTCAACTTATTAGCATGGAAAAGAAGCTGAAATGTAATTTCATACAAGTATTCAAAATCATCAAAGGTTTTGATAATCTCGACCTAGCCAGGTACCTAGGGACATAATTCTCTTATGTCAGACAAAAGAGAAGAGAGAAGAGTGAAGGGTGACTTGATCACAACCGACACGTCTTTACAACCAGGTTGATGACGTGGAGAGTAAACGTTTCTTCGTGGGATGTGGGGATGGAGGACGACCAGAGGAAATATCATGAAATTAAGAAAATCATGAAAACCGATGTATAGAAACATTCTTAAGTGTATACGACTGGTGGAGGAACACGGTAAGACGACTGGGGATATGGGTGATGCAGAGAGCATACATGAAGTGAAGAGGATGTATAATATCAGACAGTGTTCAAGAGATGGCGCCATCCACCATACAGTACAGATTTGAAATAACAAATGGGTAATGACACACACACACACACACACACACACACACACACACACACACACACACATCCACATACACACACACACGAACACACACACACACACACATGAAAAACACATGCACATATAGCCTCTCTCTCTCTCTCTCTCCTCCCTCCCTCACTGACACTGTGAGCCATGGATCAGTTCAGTACACCAAATCATTTATCTGGATCATTTGCTTTTCACCCCAACAAGTCCACTCGTTAATCTCGACCTCCCCGTGCAGGTGACCACAACCCTCCCCCTCGGCGCTGCTCCTCTGAATGAAGAGAATAAATTGTAAAAGACAATAGAAAAATTTTGCACATGAGCCCCAGAATCCACCATGATATAAAGCGGTTCGCCGAACAATACAGGACGCCAGATTTTTTTTGATCTTTTCTTTTTTTTTTTTACAATGATTTTGTTTTCCAAAACCTTCACGTTCTTCTGCCATAGAGATGTTATCTATACAAAGTGAGGAGGATTAAGGACACCGTCGGTCCTTTCCTGACCCAGAGGTTTTTATACCCAGGACATCATCACACATTCTCGCATCCTAGACTGTCTCTCGTTCATCCCCTTCCGACGCTAACTTCCCTGGTGTCACTACGGGATACATGATGTGGTGTCCCATCTCAGTCGTAATGAAGCGAATAATCTCTTCTCATCCTGGGTCCCACAGGAGCAAGCTTGGGGACTCCACGTACATACAGCGAGTCCAGAGGATACATAAAGTGGTGCAAACTTGCATAGGAAAGTTTGTTGCTGTGGTACAGTCTCACGTGTAATGGATAGATAATACAGTTACACGTGTAGTGGATAGACAATACAGTCTCACGTGTAGTGGATTGATGATACAGTCTCACGTGTAGTGGATAGATAATACAGTCTCACGTGTAGTGGATAGATGATACAGTCTCACGTGTAGTGGATTGATGATACAGTCTCACGTGTAGTGGATAGATAATACAGTCTCACGTGTAATGGATAGATGATACAGTTACACGTGTAGTGGATAGACAATACAGTCTCACGTGTAGTGGATTGATGATACAGTCTCACGTGTAGTGGATAGATAATACAGTCTCAACGTGTAGTGGATAGATAATACAGTCTCACGTGTAGTGGATTGATGATACAGTCTCACGTGTAGTGGATAGATAATACAGTCTCAACGTGTAGTGGACAGATAATACAGTCTCACGTGTAGTGGATAGATAATACAGTCTCACGTGTAGTGGACAGATAAGACCATATCACCTCAGGTCACCCCTAACTCCGTCCCTTGCATTTCAGACACTTTCACTGTCCACGTAACAACTCTTGCAGATCATGAGATGAAAAGGAAGATGAAGTCATGCCTCAAAGACTCGTCAGTCTATGGATATGAACATCCATTTGACCGTCTCGTTCTGCTGCTGAAGGGATCCCTGAGTACTTCATTCCAACAAGGCGCGAACTCTTCCGAAACTTTTGGCTTCTGATGGCAGGGAACTCCTCTGAGGGGCCGGTGTTGGCCTTGATGGCCAAGCTTGACGAAGGTGTGACAGAAGAAAGTCCCAGGATATACTGGTGATCTTGAGAGAAAACTTGTAGGAAAACCGGAGGACACATGATCCAGATGAAGAATAGCGAAGGACACCAAATAACGCTAAAAGAAAACGTAAGATAATTCTACAGAACATCAATGGACACAGTGTGATAATACAGTACGGGACGCTGAAAGGATACCGGGTAACTGGTTATCTCAGACTCACAGAACTAGAGGACATGTGACCAGGGCGGTCATGACAGAGGAGGAAGCGAGAGAAGAACCCTCACAAGAACACCACACACACCACCAGGTAACACTAGTTTACAATGGAACACAACACAGAACAAGATACGAGATAAGAGAACACAGTAACACAACACAGAACAAGATACGAGATAAGACACAGCAACACAACACAGAACAAGATACGAGATAAGAGAACACAGTAACACAACACAGAACAAGATACGAGATAACAACACAGCAACACAACACAGAACAAGATACGAGATAACAGAACACAGCAACACAACACAGAACAAGATACGAGATAACAGAACACAGCAACACAACACAGAACAAGATACGAGATAACACAACGCTGCAACACAACACAGAACAAGATACGAGATAACAGAACACAGCAACACAACACAGAACAAGATACGAGATAACAGAACACAGCAACACAACACAGAACAAGATACGAGATAACAACACAGCAACACAACACAGAACAAGATACGACATAACAACACAGCAACACAAGACAGAACAAGATACGAGATAACAGAACACAGCAACACAACACAGAACAAGATACGAGATAACAGAACAGCAACACAACACAGAACAAGATACGAGATAAGAGAACACAGCAACACAACACAGAACAAGATACAAGATAACACAACACTGCAACACAACACAGAACAAGATACGAGATAACAACACAGCAACACAACACAGAACAAGACACGACATAACAACACAGCAACACAACACAGAACAAGACACGAAATAACAACACAGCAACACAACACAGAACAAGACACGAAATAACAACACAGCAACACAACACAGAACAAGATACGAGATAACAACACAGCAACACAACGCAGAACAAGATACGAGATAACAAAACACAGCAACACAACACAGAACAAGATACGAGATAACAGAACACTGCAACACATCACAGGACAAGATACGAGATAACAGAACACAACACAGAACAAGAGAAGAAATAACAACACAGCGACACAACACAGCACAAGATACAAGATAACACAACACAGCAACACAACAAAGAACAAGATACGAGATAACAGAACACAGCAACACAACAGAGAACAAGATACGAGATAACAGAACACTGCAACATAACACAGAACAAGATACGAGATAACAGAACACAGCAACAGAACACAGGACAAGATACGAGATAACAGAACACAGCAACATAACACAGCACAAGATACGAGGTAACAGAACACTGCAGCACAACACGGAACAAGATACGAGATAACAGAACACTGCAACACAACACAGAACAAGATACAAGATGACACAACACAGCAAAACAACACTGAAACACAACACAGAACAAGATACGAGATAACAGAACACTGCAACACAACACAGAACAAGATACGAGATAACAGAACACAGCAACACAGCACAGAACAAGACACGAGATAACAGAACACAGCAACACAACACAGAACAAGATACGAGATAACAGAACAGAGCAACACAACACAGAACAAGATACGAGATAACAGAACACAGCAAAACAACACTGCAACACAACACAGAACAAGATACGAGATAACAGAACACAGCAACACAGCACAGAACAAGATACGAGATAACAGAACACAGGAACACAACACAGAACAAGATACGAGATAACAGAACACAGCAACACAACACAGAACAAGATACGAGATAAGAGAACAGAGCAACAGTGACGTGGTACCTTGTACTGGTGCAGATTGAACCTTCAGAGGTAAGTCAGCAGTAGAGCACACTTGTGTTACAGTGAGGGACACGGACAGAACATGAGGGTGACAACCAGGACATGTGTATACACTACGGAATACTTCAAGTGACCCCAGAGTCCCAGTGAATTTATGGTGGAGGTGGAAGATGATGGGCGTCTGAAGTCCCTGTAGTACGAAGCTGTGCGGAAACAGTGGGGAAACACCGGGCGAAGCCAGCCTACTGAAGTACATGGGAAGAAAAACTGTGACCAAAACACACCAGAGACCCAGAGTCTGGGAATGATGTTCATGGACTTACCTGTCTCTCTCTCTCTCTCTCTCTCAGTGAGGACGTAGCGGTACGGAGGAACAGAGAACACAGTAGAAGAACACTAAATGAGAAGAACATAACACTCACGGAAACGGAGAACTTGAGGCTGGGTTTGATATTGATGGGTTTCTCTCGCTCGGTGGGTACGTGGCGGTAGAACTCGGTGCCGTTGTGGTACCACTTGAGGGAGTAGAGTCGGGTGGCCCGGAGGTCATACGAGCAGCTAAGGGTAGCCTGGCCTCCAGCGAAGGCGTACAGCGGCACGTCCACGCCCAGCAGCAGGTCCGCTCCAGCACCTGCAACACAACACAATACACACATAACTCTCACTACGTTATAAACAAACCTCCCAGTACCTAATGATATACTCCTGTTGTGTTCGTGTCGGTAACTTTCCCTAGCAGCTCATTATGTCTTCATGTTGTACTCTGTTAACTAACTTCCCATCACTTAATGACATCTTCCTTCAGTACTGTGATGACCAAACTCCCAACATTTGATTATATCTTCCTATTGTAAGGTAGTAATTAACATGTCATCATTATATCATCCTCTTGTACTGCAATTACTAACTCCGACTCACGCGACCGACATTCCCTCACTGGTTGGTGGAATGACGTCATTTGTACTGATAATACCTCACAAACAGTCGTCGCGAACAGCTCACTCCCTGAACCAACTCTTTCATTACAGTCAGCGAGACAACTACAGGATACAAGGTCCAAAAAAAAAGGGACTGGAACGTGAAACTAAACAGACACAAATCTGCGACAGCTGTCGCTAGGGAAGAATATAACCCAACGAGATAATTACAGAAGGTAACAAGATAGCGCGCGAGAAAACCTGCAGGTTCCCGAGTCACACATTAACATGAAGAGATCCACACAGGGAAAGGTGGTCTCGACAGATTCATGTTCCTCCTACAGAAAAAAATGTACCAAGTCAAAGCCATGATAATACCTATCTCGACCTTTCCACTCATACCAACGTTCCTCGCCTCCAAGTCACACGTGCTGAGTGACAGAGGATACAAGACAAGGCTTTGTGATTCTTCACATATGAAAAATGTCCCATGTTGAAAACATCGCAGAACACCACCACGAACGACTTCATATTAGACCAGTCGGTCCATAACTAAGTGAAGCGGGTCAAGAAGGTATGACGGAGACTTGAAGACAACGATGGTACTGACCACAGTCCAATCCGAGATCTCGACCACAGAACAAACATGGAACACCATTGCTTCACTCAAAGCCTCAGAGTACGTTCAGGTGCTTCATTCATCCCTCGATAGACACAATGAACATGTTATATACAACGTATATACATACACACCTCGAATCTCCCGGAGGTATATACACAAGACAAATGAAAATCACTCAATGCATCAAAACTTATACACCTATACACATTTCAATCTTCTCATCCATTTCAGACTATCCCTTTCCTTGTCCCACCTCTTCTTCCTCTCCTCTAAACACCCTATTGAAATAAAAAGGGAAGGACGACTGCAAAGAACGTAATCACTGTTGAACAAGTTAAGACAAAGTCACAGTTGGGTTGTGTATACACGAGCTGAAATCAACGAACGTTCATGGCTCGTAATAACACGTCAATGAAGTGAATTCACTGCATGTTATCGAGTCCGCTCGGTGGCCACCGAATATGTAATCAACATTTAAATTACTGCCCGACTCGGCCGTCACTGCTCTGTGGTGAACGCTACATGACCATCAACCAGCACCTAAGAGTCAACAGGTTTCTTTATATTCACTATTTTCCTGGTTAGAAGACATGAATTTCACTATTTTCCTGGTTAGAAGACATGAATCGAGATCAAGATGACTGTATAGTTACTGGTTCCAAATAAAGGTAATACATATGACCACAGGTTTGGGAAGTGGATTACAGTTGAAACCTATGACAATGGACAATCCGTAGAGGACACTTGTTATGAATTGGACAGTTAGTATGGAGAGCATTGTCGAGTACACAAAAGTTTTATTAGGGTCTTCTCAGTTACCCTCATGTTGTCTCAAGCACCGGAGGTAAGAGGACAGACCTCCTTGGCCTGACTAGCTTTCGCGACGGGCTTCAAGAGATCGCAGAATAACACAAACCTAGAATTGCTTCGGCGCACCTCTCCCTAACCCTCTGAAGGTAACGAAGTGATACATCCATTTGTACTGTAGGGGGTGCAGAGTTTTACACCCATCGAGCCCTATTTCTTATGCTGAGGAAAGGTCAATAATGCGCGGGTCAGTTAGGGGAGCTTACAGAGGGGAGGTAAGAGGACAAAAGGGTTCTCTGGACTTTAGATCACAAGACTCTGGTCTGAGGCAACTTTGGCTTGGATCAGGCAAGGACAATTTATTTCTCTTAAGAACGTTAGTGTTATGAAAAATAAAACAAATACTACAACTTCCTTTGATTATATATATTTCAATCTATCATAAATATATGTATATATATATATATATATATATATATATATATATATATATATATATATATATATATATATATATATATATATATATATATATTTTTTTTTTTTTTATTATACTTTGTCGCTGTCTCCCGCGTTTGCGAGGTAGCGCAAGGAAACAGACGAAAGAAATGGCCCAACCCCCCCCCCCCCATACACATGTATATACATACGTCCACACACGCAAATATACATACCTACACAGCTTTCCATGGTTTACCCCAGACGCTTCACATGCCTTGCTTCAATCCACTGACAGCACGTCAACCCCGGTATACCACATCGCTCCAATTCACTCTATTCCTTGCCCTTCTTTCACCCTCCTGCATGTTCAGGCCCCGATCACACAAAATCTTTTTCACTCCATCTTTCCACCTCCAATTTGGTCTCCCTCTTCTCCTTGTTCCCTCCACCTCCGACACATATATCCTCTTGGTCAATCTTTCCTCACTCATCCTCTCCATGTGCCCAAACCACTTCAAAACACCCTCTTCTGCTTTCTCAACCACGCTCTTTTTATTTCCACACATCTCTCTTACCCTTACGTTACTCACTCGATCAAACCACCTCACACCACACATTGTCCTCAAACATCTCATTTCCAGCACATCCATCCTCCTGCGCACAACTCTATCCATAGCCCACGCCTCGCAACCATACAACATTGTTGGAACCACTATTCCTTCAAACATACCCATTTTTGCTTTCCGAGATAATGTTCTCGACTTCCACACATTCCTCAAGGCCCCCAGGATTTTCGCCCCCTCCCCCACCCTATGATCCACTTCCGCTTCCATGGTTCCGTCCGCTGCCAGATCCACTCCCAGATATCTAAAACACTTTACTTCCTCCAGTTTTTCTCCATTCAAACTTACCTCCCAATTGACTTGACCCTCAACCCTACTGTACCTAATAACCTTGCTCTTATTCACGTTTACTCTTAACTTTCTTCTTTCACACACTTTACCAAACTCAGTCACTAGCTTCTGCAGTTTCTCACATGAATCAGCCACCAGTGCTGTATCATCAGCGAACAACAACTGACTCACTTCCCAAGCTCTCTCATCCACAACAGACTTCATACTTGCCCCTCTTTCCAAAACTCTTGCATTTACCTCCCTAACAACCCCATCCATAAACAAATTAAACAACCATGGAGACATCACACACCCCTGCCGCAAACTAATTCATGAGAAGCAATTCACTTTCCTTCTTCCTACAAAGTTACAGGTGGGCTTAAATCCTCGATTAAATTTTCACTGCTCTAACAACTTTCCTCACAACCATATATTCATTTTTCCATCACAGAGCATCTCTGTTCAACCTATCATATGCCTTCTCCAGATCATAAATGTACATACAAATCCATTGCTTTCTAAGTATTTCTCACAAATTTTCAAAGCAAAAACCTGATCCACACATCCTCTACCACTTCTGAAACCACATGGCTGCGTCCAATTGTGCTCTGTACATGGGCTTCACCATCTCAATCAATACCCTCCATATAATTTCCCAGAATACTCAAAAACTTATACCTCTGTAATTTGAGCTACTCACTTTTCACCTTTGCCTTTGTACAATGGTACTATGCACGCATTCCGCCAATCCTCAGCACTCACATGAGTCATACATACATTAAATAACCATTTTTTTTTTTTTTTTTTTTTTTTATATATATATATATATATATATATATATATATATATATATATATATATATATATATATATATATATATATATATATATATATATATATATATTCAGTGTTGGGGTGTCTAAATGTGTGTGGATGTAACCAAGAAGAAAAAAGCAGAGATAGGTAGTATGTTTGAGGAAAGAGACCTGAATGTTCTGGCTCCGAATGAAACGAAGCTCAAGGGTAAAGGGAAGAGCGGTTTGGGAAAGTCTTGGGAATAAAGTCGGAGGTTGGTGAAAGGACAAGAGCTATGGAATGAGTAGCACTACTCCTGAAGCAGGAGTTGTGGAATTACGTAATAGAGTGTAAGAAAGTAAAGTCTAGATTGTGGTGTGTAAAATTGAAAGTGGATAGAGATGGGTAATTATCGGTGCTTATGCACCCGATCATGAGAAGAAAGATCATGAAAGGCAAGTGTTTTGGTAGCAGCTGAGTGAGTGTGTCAGAAACTTTGACGCACGAGACCGGGTTATAGTGATAGGTGATTGAAATGCAAAGGTGAGTTATATGGCAGTTGAGGGTATAAATAGTGTACATGGGGTATTCAATATTGTGAATGGAAATGGTGAAGAGCTGCTGGATTTGTGTGCTGAAAAAGAGACTGGTGTTTGGGAATACCTGATTTAAAAAGAGATATATAGATAAGTATACTTATGTGAATATGAGAGACGGTAAAAGGGCATCATTAGATTACGTGTTAATTGATAGGCGTGTAAAAGAGACATTTGGACGTTGATATGCTGAGAGGGGCAGCTATAGGGATGTCTAATCACTGCCTTGTGGAGGCGAAGGTAAAGATTTGTAGAGGTTTTCAAAGAAGAAGAGAGTATGTTGGGGAGAAGGGAGTAATTGAGCTTGGAAAAGAGACTTGTCTGAGGAAGTTCCAGGAAAAATTGAAAGTAAAAAGGCAGAAGGTGAGAGCAAATGACGTGAAGGGAGTGGGTGATAATGGGATGTATTATGGGAAGCAGTGATGGCATACGCAAAAGATGCATGTGGCATGAGAGAGGTGGGAGGCGGGCAGATTAGAAAGGGTAGTGATTGGTGCGATGAAGAAGTAAAGTTGTTAGTGAAAGAGACAAGAGAGGCGTTTTGATGATACCAAGAAAGAGTGCAAATGACTAGGAGATGTATAAAAGAAAGCGGCAGGAGGTCAAGAGAAAGGTGCAAGGACTGAAAACAGGGCAAATGAGAGTTGGGGTAAGAGAGTAACATTAAGATATGGGGAGAATGAAAAGATGTTTTGGATGGAGGTAAATAACATGCGTAAGACAAGAGAACAAACGGGAACATCGGTAAAGGGGACAAGTGAGTAAGTAATATCAGGTAGTGATGAAGTGAGAAGGAGATGGAGTGAGTATTTTGAAGATTTGTTAAATGTGTTTCATGACAGAGTGGCAGATATAGGGTGTTTTGATCGGGGTGGTATGCAAAGTGAGAGGGTCAGGGAGAATGGTTTGGTTAAGACTGTAGAGGTTGTGAAAGCTTTGCGGAAGATGAAATCCAGCAAGGCGGCGGGTTTGGATGGTTTTGCAATAGAATCTATTAAGAGGGGGAGACGGTGTTGTTGATTGGTTCTTAAGGATATTCAGTGTATGGTGAAATGCCTGAGGATTTGCGGAACGCATGCATTGTACAAAGGCAAAGGGGAATAAAGATGAGTGTTCAAATTACAGAGGCATAAGTTTGTTGAGTATTCTGGGAAATTATATGGGAGGGTATTGCTTGAGAGTGTGGTTTCAGAAGTGGTAGAGGATGTGTGGATCAAGTGTTTGCTTTGAAGAATATGTGTGAGAAATACTTAGAATAACAGATGGATTTGTATGAAGCATTTATGGATCTCAAGAAGGCATATGATAGGGTTGATAGAGATGCTTTGTGGAAGGACTTAAATGCATATGGTGTGGGAGGTACTTTCCTAGAAGCAGTAAATAGTTTTTACCAGGGATGTAAGGCATATGTATGAATGGGAAGAAAGGAGAGTGATTGGTTCCCAGTGAATTCGGTCTGCAGCAGGGGTGTGTCATGTCCCCATGGCTGTTGCATTTGTTTGAATGGGGTGGTTAGGGAGGTAAATGCAAGAGTTTTGGAGAGAGGGGCGAGTATGCATCCATTGGGATGAGAGGGCCTAAGAAGTGAGTCAGTTCTTGTCCACCGATGATACAGCTCTTAAGGCTAATTCGAATGAGAAACTGCAGCAGTTGGTGACTTAGTTTGGAAAAGTGTGTGAAAGGATAAAGGTCAGTAAATGTGAATAGGAGCAAGGTTATTAGGTTCCGTAGGATTCAGGGACAAGTTAATTGGGATGGAAGTTTGAATAAAGAAAAATTGAAGGAAGCGAAGTGTTTTAGATATCGGGGAGTGGAAATAGCGGTAAATGGAACCATGGAGGCAGAAGTAAGTCACAGGGTGAGGGAAGGTGCAAAGATTCTGGGAGCGATGGAGAATGTGTGGAAGGAGAGAACTTTATCTTGTAGAGCGAAAATGAGTATGTTAGAAGGAATAGTAGTTCCAACAATTTTATACGGTTGCGAGGCATGGGCTACAGATGGGGTTGTACGGAGGAGGGTGAGAGTGTTAGAAATGAAATGTCTAAGGACAATATGTGAAGTGAGGTGGTTTGATCGAGTAAGTAATGAAAGGGTAAAAGAAATGTGTGGTGATAAAAAGAGTGTACTTGAGAGAGCAGAAGAGGGTGTGTTGAAATGGTTTGGACATATGGAGAGAATGAGTGAGGAAAGACCGACAAAGAGGATATATGTGTCAGAGGTGGAGGGAACAACGAGGAGCGGGAGACCAAATTGGAGTTGGAAGGATGGAGTGAAAAAAACTTTGAGCGATCGGGGTCTGAACATACAAAAGGGTTAGAGGCGTGCAAGGAATAGAGTGAATTGGAAAGATGTGGTATACCGAGGTTGACGTGCTGTCAGTGGGCTCAACTAGAGCATGTGAAGCGTCTGGGGTAAACCATGGAAAGGTCTGGGGCCTGAAAGTGGATAGGAGCTTTGGTTTCGGTGCATTATGCATGACAGCCAGAGATTGAGTGTGAACGAATGTGGCCATTTTTGTCTGTTTTCCTGGCTCTATCTCGCTAAAGCAGTGGGTAACGATTCTATTTCTTATCTATCTATCTATCTATGTCTTTATCTATTTATCTATTCATCTATCTATCTACCTATCTATCTATCTATCATCCATCTATCTCCCCTCCAGTTTTTATTTTTCCAAAAGAAGGAACGAATAAGGGGGCTAAGTGAGGATTTTCTCTCAAAGGCTTGGTTCTCTGTTCTTGATGCTACCTCGCTAAAGCGAGAAATGGCATATATGTATATAAAAAAGAATATATATATATATATATATATATATATATATATATATATATATATATATATATATATATATATATATATATATATATATATCACATGAATCAGCAGAAGTTGGTGACTGAGTTTGGTAAAGTGTGTGGAAGAAGAAAGTTGAGAGTAAATGTGAATAAGAGCAAGGTTATTAGGTACAGTAGGGGTGAGGGTCAAGTCAATTGGGAGGTGAGTTTGAATGGAGAAAAACTGGAGGAAGTGAAGTGTTTTAGATATCTGGGAGTGGATCTGTCAGCGGATGGAACCATGGAAGCGGAAGTGGATCATAGGGTGGGGGAGGGGGCGAAAATTTTGGGAGCCTTGAAAAATGTGTGGAAGTCGAGAACATTATCTCGGAAAGCGAAAATGGGTATGTTTGAGGGAATAGTGGTTCCAACAATGTTGTATGGTTGCGAGGCGTGGGCTATGGATAGAGGTGTGCGCAGGAGGATGGATGTGCTGGAAATGAGATGTTTGAGGACAATGTGTGGTGTGAGGTGGTTTGATCGAGTAAGTAACGTAAGGGTAAGAGAGATGTGTGGAAATAAAAAGAGCGTGGTTGAGAGAGCAGAAGAGGGTGTTTTGAAATGGTTTGGGCACATGGAGAGAATGAGTGAGGAGAGATTGACCAAGAGGATATATGTGTCGGAGGTGGAGGGAACGAGGAGAAGAGGGAGACCAAATTGGAGGTGGAAAGATGGAGTGAAAAAGATTTTGTGTGATCGGGGCCTGAACATGCAGGAGGGTGAAAGGAGGGCAAGGAATAGAGTGAATTGGAGTCATGTGGTATACAGGGGTTGACGTGCTGTCAGTGGATTGAATCAAGGCATGTGAAGCGTCTGGGGTAAACCATGGAAAGCTGTGTAGGTATGTATATTTGCGTGTGTGGACGTGTGTATGTACATGTGTATGGGGGGGGGGGGAGGTTGGGCCATTTCTTTCGTCTGTTTCCTTGCGCTACCTCGCAAACGCGGGAGACAGCGACAAAGTATAAAAAAAAAAAAAAAAAAAAAATATATATATATATATATATATAGAGTTTGAATGGAGAAAAACTGGAGGAAGTGAAGTGTTTTAGATATCTGGGAGTGGATCTGGCAGCGGATGGAACCATGGAAGCGGAAGTGGATCATAGGGTGGGGGAGGGGGCGAAAATCCTGGGAGCCTAAAAGAATGTGTGGAAGTCGAGAACATTATCTCGGAAAGCAAAAATGGGTATGTTTGAAGGAATAGTGGTTCCAACAATGTTGTATGGTTGCGAGGCGTGGGCTATGGATAGAGTTGTGCGCAGGAGGATGGATGTGCTGGAAAAGAGATGTTTGAGGACAATGTGTGGTGTGAGGTGGTTTGATCAAGTGAGTAACGTAAGGGTAAGAGAGATGTGTGGAAATAAAAAGAGCGTGGTTGAGAGAGCAGAAGAGGGTGTTTTGAAGTGGTTTGGGCACATGGAGAGGATGAGTGAGGAAAGATTGACCAAGAGGATATATGTGTCGGAGGTGGAGGGAACAAGGAGAAGAGGGAGACCAAATTGGAGGTGGAAAGATGGAGTGAAAAAGATTTTGTGTGATCGGGGCCTGAGCATGCAGGAGGGTGAAAGGAGGGCAAGGAATAGAGTGAATTGGATCGATGTGGTATACCGGGGTTGACGTGCTGTCAGTGGATTGAATCAAGGCATGTGAAGCGTCTGGGGTAAACCATGGAAAGCTGTGTAGGTATGTATATTTGCGTGTGTGGACGTATGTATATACATGTGTATGGGGGGGGGGGGTTGGGCCATTTCTTTCGTCTGTTTCCTTGCGCTACCTCGCAAACGCGGGAGACAGCGACAAAGTATAATAAAAAATAATATAATAAATATATATATATATATATATATATATATATATATATATCCGTGGGGATAGGGGAGAAAGAATATTTCCCACGTATTCCCTGCTTGTCGTAGAAGGCGACTAAAAGGGGAGGGAGCAGAGGGCTGGAAATCCTCCCCTCCAGTTTTTGATTTCCAAAAAAGAGAACAGAGAAGGGGGCCTAGTGAGGATAGTCTCGCCAATGGTCAGTGGTCTGCTCTCAACGCTACCTCGCTAACGCGGGAAATGACGAATATGTGTGAACAAAAGAAAAAAAGTGTATATATATATATATATATATATATATATATATATAATAATATATATATATATATATATATATATATATATATATATATAGAGAGAGAGAGAGAGAGAGAGAGAGAGAGAGAGAGCCACAATATGATATACCAGACGCTACTGGGCCGGGGCAAGGAGATGTGTCAGGAGAGAGGTAAAAGGGATGGAGGCACATATCACTCTCGAAGACCTCACCTTTTACATGTTACAAACTCAGATGCACCTATTTAGTTCTGGGAAACCATGTTTTTTTTTTTCACTTATAAAGATATATAATTCATATAAACCCACATTTTGATTCAAAATGATATCTCTACTATGTTTACTAAGAGATAGATCAACAATATTTTTGATAGTAATTGAGTTGGTGTATGTGATAACCTTAGCATTGCTCCAATGAATTTGTTGTTCAAAATCTCTAAAGTAAGGAAATATTGCATTAGATTCGCCATGCCTGTCTCTATTTCTATGTTGTTTAACCATATCACCAACATCGTAACTAGCGTCAAACTCATCTTATTCACTAAACAGTAACAAAACAGTTAAGGAGTTTCTGATAAGACTTTCCCTGACAGTATTCTTATTGCTGAAGATTACATTAATATTCAAAGTTTTGAACAAAGCTGCTTGAACACTAAGCAATTTTTGTCAATGGGGAAAGCACTAACACGTTTTTGTTGACAAATGGGGCTTATCTTGAATACTGCAAAAAGACCTCTAGCTAGATTATAAAATTTAGTAGAGGAAATGTATGGGATACTGTAATGTGTAACCAGTATATCAGATGTGGCAGACTTCACCATTAAAGAATTCTTGACTACATATGCAAAGTGCTCTATGAAATAATGATGAAAACACAGACGGCATCACTTTACCGTCAGAGTAATTGTAAATGTATGAACGAACATTTTTGGGTTTTTTATCACTATGAATGATGGAGTGTAAGAATTAATTAAATCAAGTGTTAAGGATTATAAGTTTCACTATAATGATAGTCTTTACACACAGTAGTTTGGTATGAATATAGAAATCCTCTTAAGTAATTTACATACAGAATTTTTTAAAATCAATTTATTGTATGACATCTCATCTAAAACGTTTAGCAGGCTGTATTCATAGAGTACCATGTAAGGATTGTGATATGTTTTATGTTGGCCAGACTGGTAAGGATCTTTCAGTTAGACTTAAGCAACATAGATATAGTACAAGAACAGGACAAAAATCAAATGCCTTGTTTAATCATGCTAAAAATCATGATCATTGTATTGACTGGAGTGATACCATCTCAGCTATTAACTCTAACTCCTGTACCATGAGAAATATCATTGAATCTTCTATTATCAAATACACAAAGAATTGTAGCATTGATATTAGTGAAGGTCTATACAAATTGGAAAGCTCTGTTGTTGATAAAATTTGTAAACATTTCCCTTTCTTGTCCACATGATAAATCTTATGACACGCAAGTTGTTAGACTTGAACGCATCCGACCTACATTCAGGTAGTCGCTTGTTTACCAAATTGCACCCTAGCTACGTATCTTCCTGGGTGGGTCAAAACTGTGGTCAGCAGGGTGGGTCACAACTCCTGTGGTCAGCTGGGTGGATCACAACTATGGTCAGGTATGTTGTGTCACAACTCGAACGATCAGGGGTCGTGGCCCACTGTTTACACTGAGGCGACTGCGTCTCCAGCACAGGCCTCAATAGTTCACTTGTAAATGTTTCTAGTTTGTATATCTCTATCACCATCAGAGTCGTTGGAGGTAGACACTCGTGTGTGTGAAAATGATAAGCTCAACCAAGCTAAATCCAAGTATCGAGCTGAGGTGGAGAGAGAGAGAGAGAGAGAGAGAGAGAGAGAGAGAGAGAGAGAGAGAGAGAGAGAGTGTGTGTGTTTAGGTCGACATGACCTGTATGCGGCCCGACAGCGCAGTGACACACGTCCTACCCCATCGAGGGTTGGTGCTGGTGTGTGAGTGTGTGTTACTGGGCTTCACCTGCTCGAGGTTACACCTCGAGCCACCTGCTGTATTATTGGAAGTACAGTTTCGTCAAAATAATTCTCACTCGGGAAGAATATATTTCCCTGCTCCTGGAAATAGCGAAGCCCTGGATTTTTATGAGAAAGGTCTTGAGTAACAGCAGGATTCCTTCATATACACTCGTCCTGGGGTAAGTAAGAGGAGCATGTATGAGAGAGATGAAGAGAGTGTGATGGTTTGGACACATAGAGCAAAAGATGACCTTGATATGATTATTACCCATCAGGAAATAAGTTTCTGGATTCTGTGTGTGACACGGGCCTGTCACTAGAGTTCCATATTAGGAGAATAGTAAAGGAGACAAACTGTCTAAGATGGCATGTATGTCAGAAGGGACAAGAGCAAGGTAGAAACCAGGGAAAATGTGAAAGAATGGATTGGCAGATGTTATGAAGGTTTGGGGCCGGAACATGCAGGAGGGTGCAAGGCTTGTAAGGGATAGAGCGAATTCAAGCGAGGTGATATACAGGGGAAAAATGTGCTGCCAATTGGCTAAATCAGGGTATATGAAGCGGTCGGAAAACCACGGAAAAGTAGGTTGGGAACAATTGTGGATAGGGGGTTGTGGTTTCGGTGAAACATACATGATAGCAAGGGAAAGGATGTGAGACAATGAGCCCATTTCTTTGTCTGGTCCTCATACCACCTCGCTAACGTGGGAAACGCGAACATGCATAAAAAAGATACATGTTTAAAGGTAAAGGGGTGGAGGAGGGGTGAGGGACAAAGGTTAGTGTCCACATCATAGATGTAAAAGACTGTTTGAGAGTTCTTGTTAAGTTGTATGGGAAGGCAGTGATTGTGAGGGAAAGGCATGTACCGAGCATCATACTGAGGAAGAAAAATGTGGTTTCACAAAAGGTAAGGTATGTATGGATTAGATGTTTGATTTAAGAAATGTGTATAAGAAATACTTAGAGAAACAGAGGGACGACATGTATATTGTATATGGTTTCTATGGTTCTGGAGAGAGCATATGGTGTGGGGGTGAATAGTTATTAGAAAAAGTGAGGAGTCTTTTTCATCAAGGCAGTAAAGCGTGTGTGCCAGTGGGCAGAGAGGAGGGTGAATGGTTATAGGTGGAGACTGGTCTGTGGTAGGGGTGTGTGACGTCAAAATGGCTGTTTGATTTGTTTATGGATGAGTGGTGAGAGTGGGAGATACAAGGGTCTTGGAGAGAGGGGCAGGTATTCACTCTATAAGGGATGAACGGGTATGGGAAGTAAGTCAATTGTCAGGTGATGACAGCGGTGGTAGCAGATTAGACTGAGAAACTGCAGGAGTTCGTGACTGACTTTGGGAGAGTGTGTGAAGGGAGAAAGTTGAGAGCAAATGCAAATAAAAAGCTAGGTTATTAGCAGTGCAAAGAGACAGGTTAGATGGGGTGCGAATCGGAATGGAGAGAACATGGAGGTAGGGGGATGTTTCGGGTACTTGGAAGTGGACATGGGAGTGAATGATGTCATGGAAGCAACGGTGAGTCATAGAGTGGGTGAGAGAGTGAAGTTTTTTTGGGAGCACTGAGGAATGTGTGGAAAGAGCAGTCACTATCTAGGAGGGCAAAGATGGGTATGTTTGAATTCATAGTAGTTCCATCGATGTTGTAGGGGGTGCGAAGCATGGGTTATGGACGAGAATATGCGAAGCAGAATGAATGTTTTGGAAATACAATGTTCGACGACAGTATACGGTGTGAGAAGGGTTAATCGAGTAAACAGTGATAGGGTAAGGGAGAGGTGAATTAATATGAGTATGGTTGAGAGAGCTGAAGAAGGGTTGACAAACAAGATATATGTGTCAGAAGTGGAGGGGACAAGAAGTGAGCTCCGGGCCTGAACATGTATAGGAGGGAGAAAGCTATGAATGTGATGGAGTGAATTGGAACGATGTGGTATACTGGGGTCGATCGACACACTTTCATTAGACCGAGTCAGGGCGTATGAATCAGCCAGTGGAAACCACGGAAAGTCTGTGGGGACAGTCTGTTGACATGGGGGGGGCTGTGGTTCTGGTGCATCGCATTCGACAACTAGGTAATGGATGTACGTGAAAGAGGCTTTTTCTTCACTTGTTGCTGGCGCTGCTTCCTAACGCAGGATAATGCGAACAAGATGGAGTTCAGATTTACTGAAACTTTAGAATGCACAACATGTTTCACTGAGGATAATCGCCTCGTCAGATGTCAACAATATACAGTTTCAAATTCCAACAAAAGCACAAAAGCTTGTATGTGCTACATCCTCCTACAGTCACTCAGTCTCACAACGCGCAGTGCCACAACTGAACTCCTGCTGGAGTGAGATCACCCCTTCACAGAACTATCATCTACTGATGGAAGTGGAAAGATGGAGTGAAAAAGATTTTGAGTGATCGGGGCCTGAACAGGCAGGAGGGTGAAAGGCGGGCAAGGAATAGAGTGAATTGGATCGATGTGGTATACCGGGGTAGATGTGCTGTCAATGGATTGAATCAGGGCATGTAAACCATGGAAAGTTCTGTGGGGCCTGGATGTGGAAAGAGAGCTGTGGTTTCGGGCATTATTACATGACCGCTAGAGACTGAGTGTGAACGACTGGGGCATTTGTTGTCTTTTCCTAGCGCTACTTCGCACACATGAGGGGGGAGGGGGATGTTATTCCATGTGTGGCGAGGTGGCGATGGGAATGAATAAAGGCAGTGTGAATTGTGTGCATGTGTATATATGTATGTGTCTGTGTGTGTATATATATGTGTACATTGAGATGTATGGGTATGTATATTAGCGTGTGTGGACGTGTATGTATATACATGTGTATGAGGGTGGGTTGGGCCATTTCTTTCGTCTGTTTCCTTGCGCTACCTCGCAAACGCGGGAGACAGCGACAAAGCAAAATAAATAAATAAATAAATATATACATATATATATATATATATATATATATAGAGAGAGAGAGAGAGAGAGAGAGAGAGAGAGAGAGAGAGAGAGAGAGAGAGAGAGAGAGAGAGAGAGAGAGAGAGAGAGAGAGAGAGAGATTCTCTCTCTCTCTCTCTTTCTCCCTATGTAATATCTATCTATCAATCTGACTATCTGTCTATCTATTCATTCCTCAGATGCAAATCCATATGGAAAAATAATTTTTTTTCCCCTACAAATGGTTCATGGTGAGCGACGCCGCCTCCATTGTAAATCCTGGTGGTGGAGATGGGCACTCTCGCTATAGCGTTGCTGGGCAGTGAGCCGTATGACGAACACGGGCCGTGTGTGTGTGTGTGGGGCCTCCTAGTGGTGCCTTCAGGACAGCAAACACACATCAGCTTTTCCTCAGTCCTGATCACATCTCCAGACTTTCGATCCCCATCTGTCAAGCAGATGGGGAATGGTCGACCAACCTTTGAGATTAAAGTATGCTCGTTAGTCGTGAATGTACGAAAATGCAGATGATTAATGCAGAAATACAAAGGAAAACAAAGGAATTCAAATACCAACAGACCACTTGGTTCCCTTCGAGGCTGTTTCTGATACTGGAGATGTCAGAAACTCACAAATCATTCTGGTAAATGTTAGAAGGCAAACAGATGTTTCTCCTGTAAATTGTCCGTGTAAATGAAGATGTACAAATGAGTCATGTGGACTTGAAGCAAAATATTGATCACGTCTACCCTCCATCGTACCCATCTATAGTGCTGCTTGCAACCACCACTTTAATTACCAAATTAGTTCTTACATTAATTAATCCTGTTGAAGTAAAACTACTTCGTCTCATTCGAGGTAAAACGTTTGCCCACGAGTATGTATTCATTACTGCCAGTGTAATCAAACGAATCAAGTTTTAAGTAGCTTGATAACTGAAGATTTTATCAAAGCATTTGATCATTTTGAATACGTGTTTTAGATCAACTCATAACCTCTTTTTTAAGTCTAATAGACTCAAGTAATTTGGTCGGTTCTCATAAGATTTATTTCTCAGCCCAGGAATCATTTTAGTAGCTAGACGCTACTGGCTATGTTTGCATTTTCGACGAGGGCTACCAAAACTGAACACAAAGTTGAAGATGCGGACCCACAAAACTGAACACAATATTCAAGACGGGGACCTACAAAATTGAGCTCAATATTCAAGATGAGGAGGACCCACAAAACAGAACACAATATTCGATATAGATGACAGCTATAGACAACCATCAAAACTTGGGAGTTTGTCTGTATGTATGGATTCATGTGTGACGCCATATGTATTCATGTAAATATTTCAAATGTGTGCGCCTATTCTCTGCCTGTCCCTCATGATCCCTTTTGCCCATCCATCGTCACTAGATCTCCCGTTTGTCTATCCTTGTCTCTTACCTCCTAACTGTTTACCCTCGTCACCAGCCCCCTGCTTGCCTAACCCCGTCACCCGTCTACCCCCGTCACCCTTCTACTCCGTCACACTTCTACCCCCGTCACCTGCTTGCCCTCTGTCTATCCCCGTCTGCATGAGACACAGAGGTGACAGGACTGGAGGTCATCCCATCACAGGTATAACCTGGGCACCTTTGCCACACCGTTCGGCCCAACTCAGGACGCCACCGCCTTACACCGCGCCACCCCGAGGCAGAAAATCAAAATCATCGCAATTCCAAGTTCGGTCATAAAATTTTATTCGCTCCGTGGAAAGTGTTCCATACCCGTAAATCGAGAACTTACACATTTTCTCACTGGTTCTCCGAGAGGAAAGTTTTCCTTGAAGGTGAATGGCGAAGGAAATTTAGACGTCTCAGTACCTTGTCTAGTGAGGGTCATACGGGATCAAGGTCCGTCACTTTTCCATGAAGCACCATCGTCATCATGTGCGTGTGGACATGTCGGCCACATGCGCAGAACCTGCAGAGGTTGTAGGCTATACCATACAGTGTGACTCCGTGTGTCAGGGCTGCGTGGGTGTATACAAGCGGTGTATTTCATACGTACGGATGAATTCAAACAGCAACAGGCCACTGTGTCCTACGGAGGCTGTTTGTGGCACTGGGAGAGATCAGGGACTCGGGGATTAGTGTGGTGGGAGTAGAAAGACGTGCAGCCACACAGCATCAAGGGTGAGTGACCTATTCTTGATCGTATGGTCGGGGGTGAGGGTTCACGTGTATGTGAGGAGGAGGATGCACTGGTTGTCATAGCGAGCGTAGGGTGATTCATCAACCATGCTTCACGAACTGAAGACTTGCGTCATATATCCAACCCTTGGTCACCCCACGGCGCTACTTGTGAGCACGACGCTACGACCTGTGAGCACGACGGTACGACCTGTGAGCCCGACGGTACGACCTGTGAGCACGACGGTACGACCTGTGCGCACGACGGTACGACCTGTGAGCATGACGGTACGACCTGTGAGCAGACGGTACGTCCTGTGAGCACGACGGTACGTCCTGTGAGCACGACGGTACGACTTGTGAGCACGACGGTACGACTTGTGAGCACGACGGTACGATCCTGGCGCTTGACTTGATGGTTAAAGACTTATGGTGAAATGTCAGGTCATCATACCCAAAGGTCGTCCCGTCTCGTTGAATGGTCGTGCCGTCGTGTTCAGGGGGGCCTGGCTGCAGACGACACCACACTGTGTGACTCGGGTCGACAGTGGCCCACTGGACAAGGTCAGAGGCCACTGTACAAACAACAGGATTCCATGTTATCTCTCTCCTCTCACGTATTCATGTTCCTGTACCACGTGATGGCTTTCACGTAGTTCTGATATATACAGAAGCAGAGAGAGAGAGAGAGAGAGAGAGAGAGAGAGAGAGAGAGAGAGAGAGAGAGAGAGAGAGAGAGAGAGAGAGAGAGAGAGAGAGAGACTGACTGACAGACAGACAGACAGACAGAGACAGACAGACAGACAGACAGACAGACAGACAGAGATAGACAAACGGACAGGCAGACAGACAGGCAGACAGAGCTAGACAAACAGACAGGCAGACAGGGAATGAATTGAATACTTACAATAATAAATGTTCTTATCGAGAGACCAGCGACTTGATATAGTTTATCAATACCACATTACTTCAGTTGATTTTATATTTCTTTCAAAAAAGTTAAAAAAGAAAAAAGACAAGATCACACGATAACGTCCTCTATGTTCGCAATAGGAATCTCTTACGGTAGAACGGCTTCCACATCTGGTTATTCAGTGAACCACGGAATTTTTGAAAATGTTTGACGTTCCTCCGAATATACGATGGAAAAAAATAGAAAGGTTATCATTTTTTACTTACTCATTCCTGTGTCTTTCTAAGCACGAGTCTGAGATCCATAAACATCCATAAACTCATCAGTGGCTCATCAGAGATATCTATCGACCAGAGAGCAGCTAATTAATTGCAATGACAGAAGGTAATCTTATCTGTTTCCACGAAAACTCATTTCATTCGCCGGTCCTGTCACCCGGCAGACTTATAGTGGCATCAGCAGAGGGTATTAGGGTTAGGTTCCTGGATGAACAAACACTAATGATTTTAGAGTACTTTCCAAATCATATTACAGTAATATAATATATATATATATATATATATATATATATATATATATATATATATATATATATATATATATATATATGCGAGCACGGGTCATCATTAGCACTTATGCACCTGGCTTTGAAAAGAAGGAATGAAAAGTGAGTATTTTGGGAGCAGCTGAGTGAGTTCGTCAACATTATTGGTGCAAGAAACCGGGTATTAGCGATGGGACATTTAGATGCGAAGGTGAATAATGTGGCAGTTGAGGTTATAACTGAAGGGCATGGGGTATTCGGTAGGGTGAATGGAAATGGTGAGCACTGCTTGTGGAGCTGTGTGCTAAAAAGGGCTGGTGACTGGGAATACCTGATAAAAAAAAGATGTAGCGTGCTTTGCTCGGCGTGCTTTAGGAAGTAAGGGGGTCTGAGAGAATGGTTTGGTGAAGAGAGAAGAGGTGTTGAAAGCCTTGCGGAAGATGAAATCCGGCAAGACGGCGGGAATGAATGGTATTGCAGTTGAATGTATTAAGAAAGCGGCTGACTGTGGTTTTGATTGGTCGGTCAGGATATTCAGTGTATGTATGGATCATGGTGAAGTGCCTGTGGATTGGCGGAATGCATGTATAATGCCTCTGTACAAAGAGGATAAAGATGAGTGTTCAAACTACAGAGGCATATGTTTGTTGAGTTAACCCGGAAAATTGTATGGGAGGGAACTGACTGAGAGGGTAAAGGCATGCACAGAGCATCAGACGGGAGGAGAAGTGTGGTTTTGAAAGTGGTAGGGATGTGTGGACCAAGTATTTACTTTAAAGAATGTATGTGAGAAATACTTGGGAAAACAGACAGATTTAAATGTAGAATTTATGGATCTGGAGATGGCATACGGTAGGGTTGATAGAGATGCTTTGTAGAGGGTATTAAGAGTATATGGTGTGAGAGGTAAGCTGCTAAAAGTAGTAAGGAGTTTTTATCAAGAGTATGCGGCACGTGTACGAGAAGGAGGAGAGGAGAGTGATTGGTTCTCAGTGAAGGTCGGTGTGCTCCAGGGGTGTGTGATATCCCCATGACTGTTCAATTTGTTTATGGATCGGGTAGTTAAGGAAGTAAATGCAAGAGTTTTGGAGGGAGGGGCGAGTAAGCAGTCTGCTGGGGATGAGAGTGCCTGGAAAGTGAGTCAGTTTTTGTTCGATTGGCGGCTAATTCGAAAGAGAAACTGCAGAAGTTGGTGACTGAGTCTGGAAAAGTATGTGAAAGGAGAAAGTTGAGAGTAAATATGAATAAGCGCATGGTTATTAGGTTTATTAGGGTTGAGGGACAAGTTCATTGGGATGTAAGTTTGAATGGAGAAAAAGTGGATGAAGTGGATATGAGTCGTAGGATGGGGGAGGAAGCGAAGTTTCTGGGAGCGATGAAGAATATATGGAAAGAGAGAACGTCATTTTGAAAAGCAAAAATGGGTGTGTTTGAAGGAATAGTAGTTCCAACAATAATATAAGGTCGCGAGGCGTGGGTTATGGATAGATTTATATGGAGAAGGGTGGATGTGTTGAGAATGTAATGTTTGAGGACAACATGTGGTGTGAAGTGGTTTGATTAAGTAGGTAATGAAAGGGTAAGAGAGATGTGTGGTAATCAAAAGAGTATGGTTGAGAAAGCAGAGTGTGTTAAAATGGTTTGGACATATGGAGAGAATGAGTGAGGGAAGACTGACAAAGAAGAAATATACTTAATCCCACACTCTCTGTATATCAGGTTTATATCAATAAAAATATTATTCCAGATTACCAACGTCAAGCATTTACAAGGTTACGCGTCATGTTCCACAGTCTGGATATAGAGACAGGCAGTTGGAGCAGGACACCACCAGAAATGCGGATGTGCACATGTACAATTAATGACGTACAGACAGAAGGATATGTGTGGTCACTGTGTCAGTCAATTTTAGACAAAGATACCCTCTGTTAAGATTCATGAGTGCGAACGACTTGATGGATTGCAATGAAATGAATCATGTAATCATGTCTATGTTGAAGTCGTATGTATAAGTGTTATAGCTATGTTATGAATGTCTTGCTCCCGGTAATGAAACTCAAGTACACTGGAGCTTAAGCGTAAAGATTATTGTTTGGACAAAACTTATGGGAAAATGTGTTTGCCTATTATGTAACTGTGCTATTATTTTTGTCAATGAACTAGCTAAACTGTCAGAAGTGGAGGAAAGAGGGAGAAGTGGGAGACCAAATTGGAGGTGGAAGGATGGAGTGAAAAAGATTTTGAGCGATCGGGGCCTGAACATGCAGGAGGGTGAGAGGTGTCCACGAGATAGAGTGAATTGGAACGATGTGGTACACTGGGGTAGACGTGCTGTCAGTGGACTGAACCAGGGCATGTGAAACGTCTGGGGTAACCCATGGAAAACGTCCGTGGGGCTCTCATGTGGATAGTGACACCTAGAAACTGAGTGTGAGCGGATGTGGACTTTTTTGGTCTGTTTCCTGGCGCTACCTCGCAGACGCAGGGGATGATGCTGTTACCTGCGGGGCGGGGTAGCGCCGAGTATGGATGAAGGAGAGTATTTATGAATATGTTCATGTGTATACATGTATATGAATGTATATATGTATGTATATGTATGTGTATATGTATATGTAGGTGTATGTGCGTGTACGTATATATGTGTGTATATGAGTGGATTGGTCTTGCCTTAATACAGTTCCATTATACAGGCAGTCCGCTATTCCTCATGCACCTCACCAAGATCCATACATACACAGAAAATCTTACCTAACAAATCAATAACAAAGTCACCTCCTTCTGAATTTCAACTGCAATACAATCCATTCGAGCCTTCATGCCATATTTCATCTTACGCAAGGCTTTTAGCACCATTTTTCTTTTCACTAAACCACTTGCTATGACTCTTTCATTTTGCATACCCCGCAAGCCAAGCACTCCACGTCTGCCACTCTATCATCAAATGTAGTCAACGGTACTTCAAAGTATTTACTCCATCTCCTCTTCACCTCATCTCTGCCTGTCACCTCTTTCCCATTTGCCTTCTACACCGATGTTCTCATTTGTTCTGTTTCTCTCAAACAATTAACCTTCATCAAATTACCCTCATTCTCCCTTAACTTTGCCGTTATTCGCTCATCATAGCTCTCCTTTGCCCTCTTTTTCAGCCCCTGTACTTTCCTCTCAACTTCCTGCCGCTTTCTCTTATACATCTCCCAAACATTCGCTCTACTTCTCACAGAGGAATGCCCATATACCACTTTTTTCCTCTATTGGTAGCTACTTAACTTCGCCATTCCACCATTCACAACCCTTTTCTACATACCCACTTCCCACCTTCCACATGTCTCTCACTCCTCTCGCACATGCCAACACTACTTTCCTATATAACTCACCCACACCCATAGCTTCATTAACTCCCACCTTTTGCCATTCTACACTCAATCTTTACTGGTATCCCTTTACACAATTCTCTTTACAAAACTCACACATCATCACTACCCTATTCTCACCGAATTCATATGATTTTCGATAAAATCTACAAATCTTCATCCTTCATCAAGTAATAATCAGATATTCTACCAACTGCCCCGCTCAACGCATTCATAATCCAGAGCCTTTCCTTTGCACACCTATCAGTTAGTACATAATACGGTAATGCGCACCTTGCATCTTATACTTAGTTATGTCCCTCTCTTTAATCCAGGTGTTCTCAGTTACCGTGCCTGTGGTTCATCTTGGTACTGAATCAAGCATCAATGATACTTTATTACGGCGATCATCATCCTGAGCCTAATCATGCCTTCATCTATAACTTGGCATCTCTGTCATCTGTGGTCGACGGTCGTAATGCCTGTCTGTGGTACGACACGGGTCGTAAACCTCTGCGTCTGACTCAACACGACATTATTGACGCATTATGAATCATAATAAATCTGTTAACAACGTGCGAGGGATAATACCGGAAGCGTACCATCATGGTAATATGATGACAAAAATGTCAAAGCCTTGAACCAGATGCAAACCTGCCTTGAGATATGTTCCCAGTAGCAGCAACAGCAACAGCAGCAGCAAAACACTTGTTTACGCAACGTTTGATGACATAGATAAGCAGCAGTTGCTTTAGTGAAGTTCTCAAGATTCATTACCATCAAATACGTATCTCTTTATCTAACACGAATATTTATCTTTGTCTGTCGACTCTCCTTATGTTTCTTATCAGTTCCTTCTCTATAAAACAGTAACATATGGTTCGAGTGACAGACAATGAAACCATTGGTCCAGTAGAGCCGAGTTCCAGCCTGAATGATCTATCACCAGTCATTACAACCAGGAACATAATGACGGCATCTTAGGTAGTTCCAGTGTTCACGTCATGAGATAACCTCCTTACATCAACACAATTATAACTACCCTAACTTTTCTTTTATCCTTTACCTGTCTCAGTTTTCTTCTCTTGGTTTCATTATCATATTCAGCTCTGAGTATTACTTATCATCACACAGTATTAAATCAATTTACGGATGTATTCATATATATGTGCAAGGGAGGCTGAAGACACTCACTTTCTTCGCTGAGGAAATGTCCCGCGTTCATAGGCGCTCTGTATACCTGTGTTGTGGACATACCATGTGAAGCATCAATATCGCAACCCAGGAATGGGATCTTATTTTCCTCACTCCTCTCTACTGTGAAGCGAAGTCCAGCAACCTCCTCCATAATTGTTTCAGTTGTTGTAATGATATTTTATTATTGATATTATCTCATACGCCGTCCACATAACGACAGGAAATGAAGGGAGTCACAGGCTCCTCCTGCAGTACTCCATTCTCCGCACGGTACATCAAGGTGTTTATGCCTCAGGTGGCGAATACACGACGCAGGTGTACAGAGAACTCACGGATGCAGGTCGCTGCCACCGTGGACAAAGTGAGTGACCTTGGAAGATATAAGATGAACGTTTTCAGGCCATATGTTCACTGGTCACTAAAGAACTTTTTCTCAGTGCCCGTCTGCTACAGCAAGAGTTATGCAAGGGTTAAACAGATCCCAACAAACTATGGTTGCAGCACTTCCGATAATGACAATGAGCTGAGTGCAACAGACAAATGAATAAGTACTTATGTTCCACTCAAAGAATAAATATTTATATTCCACTCCCTGCAGGAGTAATACACGTGGAACTATTTACAAATTGTATGATAAGAGCACCACGTCATCTGCTGATAAAGACGAAGTTCTTAAAGACATCATAAAACAAAACTGGCGGCCTACTGATATGGATGACAAGGACAGTTTGAGGTAGGATCTATTGTCAGAGCCTTGAGATGTTTCTGGTCATGAAGAACAATGGTAATGAGAGAGAGAGAGAGAGAGAGAGAGAGAGAGAGAGAGAGAGAGAGAGAGAGAGAGAGAGAGAGAGAGAGAGAGAGAGAGGAAGAGAGAGAGAGGAAGAGAGAGAGAGAGAGAGAGAGAGAGAGAGAGAGAGAGAGAGAGAGAGAGAGAGAGAGAGAGAGAGAGAGAGAGAGAGAGAGAGAGAGAGCACATATCTACTGACAGATACCTACAACGAAAACTTTCCAAAGAGCGGGGCACGCGTAGCTCTCACAGCAGGAGAATATAGAGTTACGAGAAAGGAATTGTGTGAGGTTCTTGCTGTCAAGTGTTATGTAGTGAGACGGAGAGATTGTATGTTTCTGTAGCCTGAAAGCTAGCAGCCCACGTGCGGGCGAGGCAGAAAGATGAAACAGTAACTTGGGACCAAGGAGTGACATTCGACATCCTCTCAAGTGCTGGTTAACTACGCAACCGTCACTCATCTCGATAACCAAGCGGGTGGTACTAGTAGAATACCTCCCTGGTTGGTGGTTGACCAACACTTGAGTAATAAAGAAAGTTCTTACTTGCTTACTTAATCAATTAATAAATTAATTACTAGGGCTACATTCGGTTATGAGTACAGAATGGAAAAAGGTGAGAACAATGGAAGTAAGGGGAGTGGGGGAGGAATGGGATGTATTTAGGGAATCACTGATGGATTGCGCAAAAGATACTTGTGGCATGAGAAGCGTGGGAGGTGGGTTGATTAGAAAGGGTAGTAAGTGGTGGGATGAAGAAGTAAGAGTATTAGTGAAAGAGAAGAGAGAGGCATTTGGACGATTTCTGCAGGGAAAAAATGCAATTGAGTGGGAGATGTATAAAGAAAGAGACAGGAGGTCAAGAGAAAGGTGCTAGAGGTGAAAAAAAAGGGCAAATGAGAGTTGGGGTGAGAGAGTATCATTAAATTTTAGGGAGAATAAAAAGATGTTCTGGAAGGAGGTAAATAAAGTGCGTAAGACAAGGGAGCAAATGGGAACTTCAGTGAAGGGCGCAAATGGGGAGGTGATAACAAGTAGTGGTGATGTGAGAAGGAGATGGAGTGAGTATTTTGAAGGTTTGTTGAATGTGTTTGATGATAGAGTGGCAGATATAGGGTGTTTTGGTCGAGGTGGTGTGCAAAGTGAGAGGGTTAGGGAAAATGATTTGGTAAACAGAGAAGAGGTAGTGAAAGCTTTGCGGAAGATGAAAGCCGGCAAGGCAGCAGGTTTGGATGGTATTGCAGTGGAATTTATTAAAAAAGGGGGTGACTGTATTGTTGACTGGTTGGTAAGGTTATTTAATGTATGTATGACTCATGGTGAGGTGCCTGAGGATTGGCGGAATGCGTGCATAGTGCCATTGTACAAAGGCAAAGGGGATAAGAGTGAGTGCTCAAATTACAGAGGTATAAGTTTGTTGAGTATTCCTGGTAAATTATATGGGAGGGTATTGATTGAGAGGGTGAAGGCATGTACAGAGCATCAGATTGGGGAAGAGCAGTGTGGTTTCAGAAGTGGTAGAGGATGTGTGGATCAGGTGTTTGCTTTGAAGAATGTATGTGAGAAATACTTAGAAAAGCAAATGGATTTGTATGTAGCATTTATGGATCTGGAAAAGGCATATGATAGAGTTGATAGAGATGCTCTGTGGAAGGTATTAAGAATATATGGTGTGGGAGGAAAGTTGTTAGAAGCAGTGAAAAGTTTTTATCGAGGATGTAAGGCATGTGTGCGTGTAGGAAGAGAGGAAAGTGATTGGTTCTCAGTGAATGTAGGTTTGCGGCAGGGGTGTGTGATATCTCCATGGTTGTTTAATTTGTTTATGGATGGGGTTGTTAGGGAGGTAAATGCAAGAGTTTTGGAAAGAGGGGCAAGTATGAAGTCTGTTGGGGATGAGAGAGCTTGGGAAGTGAGTCAGTTGTTGTTCGCTGATGATACAGCGCTGGTAGCTGATTCATGTGAGAAACTGCAGAAGCTGGTGACTGAGTTTGGAAAAGTGTGTGGAAGAAGAAAGTTAAGAGTAAATGTGAATAAGAGCAAGGTTATTAGGTACAGTAGGGTTGAGGGTCAAGTCAATTGGGAGGTGAGTTTGAATGGAGAAAAACTGGAGGAAGTGAAGTGTTTTAGATATCTGGGAGTGGATCTGGCAGCGGATGGAACCATGGAAGCGGAAGTGGATCATAGGGTGGGGGAGGGGGCGAAAATCCTGGGGGCCTTGAAGAATGTGTGGAAGTCGAGAACATTATCTCGGAAAGCAAAAATGGGTATGTTTGAAGGAATAGTGGTTCCAACAATGTTGTATGGTTGCGAGGCGTGGGCTATGGATAGAGTTGTGCGCAGGAGGATGGATGTGCTGGAAATGAGATGTTTGAGGACAATGTGTGGTGTGAGGTGGTTTGATCGAGTGAGTAACGTAAGGGTAAGAGAGATGTGTGGAAATAAAAAGAGCGTGGTTGAGAGAGCAGAAGAGGGTGTTTTGAAGTGGTTTGGGCACATGGAGAGGATGAGTGAGGAAAGATTGACCAAGAGGATATATGTGTCGGAGGTGGAGGGAACAAGGAGAAGAGGGAGACCAAATTGGAGGTGGAAAGATGGAGTGAAAAAGATTTTGTGTGATCGGGGCCTGAACATGCAGGAGGGTGAAAGGAGGGCAAGGAATAGAGTGAATTGGAGCGATGTGGTGTACCGGGGTTGACGTGCTGTCAGTGGATTGAAGCAAGGCATGTGAAGCGTCTGGGGTAAACCATGGAAAGCTGTGTAGGTATGTATATTTGCGTGTGTGGACGTATGTATATACATGTGTATGGGGGGGGGGGTTGGGCCATTTCTTTCGTCTGTTTCCTTGCGCTACCTCGCAAACGCGGGAGACAGCGACAAAGTATAATAAAAAAAAAAAAAAATACATTCGGTTATGGTGGAAGGTAAGTACCAGATGTAGAAAACAGCCTGACTGCTCTGGTCCCATCATTATCTGGTGGAAGGTCTTCAAGAGTAGACCACGGAGTCGTTGTCTGTGGTCTTCGTCCTTACCTCTTACCCCGTCACCCTGGGTCTTCTGCACCCCTGGATGGTCTCTCCTCCTGATATATATCATACTCAACCCCGTCACCCTGGGTCTTCTGCACCCCTGGATGGTCTCTCGTCCCATCATTATCTGGTGGAAGGTCTTCAAGATTAGACCTCGAAGTCGTTGTCTGTGGTCTTCGTCCTTACCTCTTACCCCGTCACCCTGGGTCTTCTGCACCCCTGGATGGTCTCTCGTCCCATCATTATCTGGTGGAAGGTCTTCAAGAGTAGACCACGGAGTCGTTGTCTGTGGTCTTCGTCCTTACCTCTTACCCCGTCACCCTGGGTCTTCGGCACCCCTGGATGGTCTCTCCTCCTGATATATATCATACTCAATGTTGATAATTCAGAACGTTTCAGACAATGATGAAAGTGATGGATCTCCTCCGGTTCTTGATCATCTTCTCTTCGTTGCATGTTGAGGCAAATCCTGTGTGAAGGAACTTCAATCTTTCATTCTTCCCTTCCTTCCTTCATCATCTTCGTCATTGTTCTGTCTTCTCCTGGAGTCATTTATCATATTACTTTATAGGGTTTCTTCTCTCACAAGTCTTCAACCTCCTAATACATTGATGTTCAGGACCTCAGGGGTACAGTCTGGTCCAGGACCATCCATGGTGGTCTGGTCCAGGACCATCCATGATGGTCTGGTCCAGGACCATACATGGTGGTCTGGTCCAGGACCATCCATGGTGGTCTGGTCCAGGACCATCCATGGTGGTCTGGTCCAGGACCATCCATGGTGGTCTGGTCCAGGACCATCCATGGTGGTCTGGTCCAGGACCATCCATGGTGGTTTGGCCCAGGAAAATCCATGATGGTCTGGTCCAGGACCATCCATGGTGGTCTGGTCCAGGACCATCCATGGTGGTCTGGTCCAGGACCATCCATGTTGGTCTGGTCCAGGACCATCCACGGTGGTCTGGTCCAGGACCATCCATGGTGGTTTGGTCCAGGACCATCCATGGTGGTCTGGTCCAGGACCATCCATGGTGGTCTAGCCCAGGACCATCCATGGTGGTCTGGTCCAGGACCATCCATGGTGGTCTGGTCCAGGACCATCCATGGTGGTCTAGCCCAGGACCATCCACGGTGGTCTGGTCCAGGACCATCCATGGTGGTCTAACCCAGGACCATCCATGGTGGTTTGGTCCAGGACCATCCATGGTGGTCTGGTCCAGAACCATCCATGGTGGTCTGGTCCAGGACCATCCATGGTGGTCTGGTCCAGAACCATCCATGGTGGTTTGGTCCAGGACCATCCATGGTGGTCTGGTCCAGGACCATCCATGGTGGTCTAGCCCAGGACCATCCATGGTGGTCTGGTCCAGGACCATCCATGGTGGTCTGGTCCAGGACCATCCATGGTGGTCTGGTCCAGGACCATCCATGGTGGTCTAGCCCAGGACCATCCATGGTGGTCTGGTCCAGGGCCATCCATGGTGGTTTGGTCCAGGACCATCCATGGTGGTTTCGTCCAGGACCATCCATGGTGGTCTGGTCCAGGACCATCCATGGTGGTTTGGCCCAGGAAAATCCATGATGGTCTGGTCCAGGACCACCCGTGGAACCATAAAACTACCAGTTCACTCATTACACATCAAGTGTCACGTGACCCCCATAAGCAACGTCATTTGTCATTAGTGACGTTTTCTACCACGTCTTCCTCTGTTATGGTCAGGTGTCTGCCTGATGTGGGCCAGCTTCGTCCTAACGGCCTGGTCTCCATGTTCCCTCTTCCTCTATTATTACATCTGTGTATTACTTACAAACACAAACTCACTACCATATCGTCTCTGTATTACTTATAAACACAAGTTCACTACCATACCGTCTCTGTATTACTTACAATCACAAGCTCACTACCATACCGTCTCTGTATTACTTACAAACACAAGCTCACTACCATACCGTCTCTGTATTACTTACAAACACAAGCTTACTACCATACCGTCTCTGTATTACTTATAAACACAAGCTCACTACCATACCGTCTCTGTATTACTTATAAACACAAGCTCACTACCATACCGTCTCTGTATTACTTATAAACACAAGCTCACTACCATACCGTCTCTGTATTACTTACAATCACAAGCTCACTACCATACCGTCTCTGTATTACTTACAAACACAAGCTTACTACCATACCGTCTCTGTATTACTTATAAACACAAGCTCACTACCATACCGTCTCTGTATTACTTATAAACACAAGCTCACTACCATACCGTCTCTGTATTACTTACAAACACAAGCTCACTACCATACCGTCTCTGTATTACTTATAAACACAAGCTCACTACCATACCGTCTCTGTATTACTTACAAACACAAGCTCACTACCATACCGTCTCTGTATTACTTACAATCACAAGCTCACTACCATACCGTCTCTGTATTACTTACAAACACAAGCTCACTACCATACCGTCTCTGTATTACTTATAAACACAAGCTCACTACCATACCGTCTCTGTATTACTTACAAACACAAGCTCACTACCATACCGTCTCTGTATTACTTACAAACACAAGCTCACTACCATACCGTCTCTGTATTACTTATAAACACAAGCTCACCACCTGAACCTGCTCATTTGCTTTGGTTCTCGTTTTCATTACGTTCTTTCAACTTATTTACTTCCTCACACACTCTTTTATGATGAACTTCTGCGTTGGGTTAAAAAAGGGCAAATGAGAGTTGGGTTAAGAGAGTATAAGTAAAACTCAGGGAAAATAAGATGTTTGGAAGGAGGTTGATAGCGTGCGAAAAGCAAGAAAACTAATGGGCACATCGATGAAGGGGGCAAATGGGGAAGTGGTGACATATAGTGATGAAGTGAAGAGGGGATGGAGTGAGTATTTTGAATGACTGTTCAATGTGTTTAACAATAGGGTGGCAGATGTTGTTTTTGGGTCGAGGTGGTTTACGAAATGAGAATAATGAGGAGAGGTTTGGTGAAGAAGGAAGAGGTGGTGAAAGCTTTTCGAAAGATAAAATACGGCAAGCCAGCTAGAGTGGATGGTACTGTAGTTGAATTTCCCAAGGGGATGACGGTGTTGTTGAATTATTAGTTAACATTTTCAGCATATTTATGGATCATGGTTAGGAGCCTGAGGATTGCATGTGTGGCGCCATTGTATAAAGGCAAAAGGGAGCAAAGGTGTGTTGAAACTACAGAGGTATGAATGTGTTTAGTGTATTTGATACGGTGTATGGGACGGTGGTGACAGAGAAGGTGAAGGCGTGTTTAGAGCATCAGACTGGGGAGGAGCAGTGTGGTTTCCAAAGTGGTAGAGGACGTGTGGATCACGTGTTTGTTTTGAAGAATGTGTGTGAGAATACTAAGAGAAATATTAAAGGATCTTGAGAAATCATATGTTAGGGTTATAGAGATGCAGTGTTGAAGGTACAAAGAATATATGGTGAGGAAGGAAGCAGTGAGAAGTTTTTATCAAGGGTGTAAGGGATGTGGACGAGTAGGAAGAGAGGAGAGTAAGTGGTTCTGAGTGAAGGCTGGTCTGCGACAGGGATGTCTGATGTCACCATGGCTGTTTGATTCGTTTATGGCTGGAGTGATGAGGGAGGTGAATGCAACATTCTCGGAGAGAGGAGCGAATAGGCGTTCTGTAGGGATGAAGAGAACTGGGAAGTGAATCAATTATTTGCTGATAGCAAAGCAATGGATGTAGATTCGAGTGAGAAACTGGTGACTAAGTTTGGAAGAGTGTGTGAAAGGAGGAATTTGAGGGCAGATGCATATGAAAGTTAGGTTATTAGGTATAGCAGAGTTGAGAGACAAATTGGTTGCGGTGTGAGTCTGATGGGGAAAATTTGGAGGAAAATAACTTGGAATGAAAATAGCAGGAAATGGAATCATGATAGCGGAAGTAGGTCACAGGGTGGCTGAAGAGGCTAATGTTCCTGAGAGATGTGAGAATGTGTGGAAGGGCAAATACATGGGTTTGGTTGTGTTGGACACTAGATGTTTGAGGACACTATGTGGTGTAAGGTGGTTTGATCAAGTAATTGATATAAAGGGTAAGAGAGATGCTTCGTAATGAATAGAGTGTAGGTGAGAGAGCCGAAGAAGGTGTGCCGAAGTGGTTTGTGGTCATATGGAGAGCAATGAGTGAAGAGGAGTTAACAAAGAGAATAAATGTATCTGAAGTGGAGCGGGAAAGGAGAAGAGGAAGACCAAATTGGAGACGGAAGGATGGAGTGAAAAAACTCTTTTAATGAACATTCAGGTAGGTGAATGGCGTGCACGGGATATAGTGAATTGGAGCGATGTGGTATGCAAGATGAAAATCGCCTCGTAAACAATCACAGAAAATGTCATGAATATTGTCGTTGAATAATATAATATATTGATCTCTGTACATGAAATATAGTTAATATATTCAGAATTGACCACAGACACACACAAACACACACACAGACACACACACACACGGGAGGGACGCTGGCTCAGCAACCAGCCGATTCACAAGTCAATATGTGACGATTACAGACACTGCGGCTCGGCTGACCCTTGCTCATCCTGTCCGACATGAGTTGATTCTGCAGGTATTGTGTGTGTGTGGTGTGTGTGTGGAAGAGAGAGGGAGTGAGAGGAGGAGGGACGAGAGAGAGAGAGAGAGAGAGAGAGGAGAGAGAGAGAGAGAGAGAGAGAGAGAAGAGAGAGAGAGAGAGAGTTGGTGGTATGGGAACGATAGTTCTTAGAGCATTTGAGTGAACCTATGTTGCTGAGGAAGGGAAGTTAGAACAGTAGTCAGAAGACACAACAGACAACAGAAGACAGAGTGAAACAGAACAAAAGACACACACATAGTGATATGCATCCATAGGAGTTTGATTTGGAACAATAGTACTTTGTTGATTTGGTACAACTTGAATGAATAACTTAATCTCTTAACTGATAAACGGATTTGAAATGTTTACTGGAAGGATTAATCAGAAATGACCCAAGTAAGGACGCTATGGAACCAACGATGCATATTTCGAAAAACTAAAAGAATACATACAAACCACTGTGGAGGAGGGTACAAATCCTTGAGACACGATGGGGGCAGAGGTATAATAGAAAGGCAAACATTATGTGAATCCAAGGGGTCGTAGGAGAGAGTGCTCATGATGTTCGTCGTGCTCAAGGGTAGTAAGTGAGTAAGGGTGTATGTCGGGTGCATCGGTGTAAGGGATAGTCGTGAAGGATGTATCGTGTAGTAGAGGGGACGGGTCGTGTCAATGGTCATATTGTCGTGCTCAAGGGTGTATGTCGTGTCATGGGACGTACTGTGTGATCAAAGGGTGGTACGTGTGTCAATGGTCATAATTGTCGTGCTCAAGGGTCGTTACGTCGTGCTCAAGGGTCGACCGTCTGCTAAAGGTGATACATGAGAGGAGAGGGGGAGAGAGAGAGAGAGAGGAGAGAGAGAGGGTGAGAGGAGAGAGAGAGAGATGAGAGAGAGTGGAGATGAGAGAGAGAGAGAGAGTGGTGGTATGGAAAGATAAGTCCTCTAGAGTCATCTTGCAGCTGCTAACCTTATGTTGCCTGATGCAAGAAGTTAGAACAGTAGTCACACACACACACACACACACACACACACACTATGTGATATTGCATCCATAGATCTTTCTGATTTCGACTGTCACTTTGTTGATTTGATACAACTTGAATTGATATAACTTAATCTCTCTTAAACTGATAAACGGATTTGAAATGTTTACTGAAGGCATCTAATCGAAACTGAACCCCAAGTAAAGGTCGCTATGATCCAACTTGATTCTCATATTTTCGAAATAAACAAAACCCATATCAACACCACTGTGACCAGGACGGTACAGCCCCTTGAGCACGATGGCGGCACGACCCGGATATGATGGCCAAAGGCTAAACCATTATGATCCAAGGGTCGTAGAGCCCTAGTGCTCATGTATCGTTCCGTCGTGCTCAAGGGTCGTACTGTCGAGCTCAAGGGTCGTACTGTCGGGTCGCATCGTCGTGCTCAAGGGTCGTACCGTCGTGCTCAAGGGTCGTACCGTCGTGCTCAAGGGTCGCACCGTCGTGCTCAAAGGTCGTACTGTCGTGCTCAAAGGTCGTACTGTCGTGCTCATGGGTCGTACTGTCGTGCTCAAGGGTCGTACCGTAGTGCTCAAGGGTCGTTCCCTCGTGCTCATGGGTCGTACTGTCGTGCTCAAGGGTCGTACCGTAGTGCTCAAGGGTCGTTCCCTCGTGCTCATGGGTCGTACCGTAGTGCTCAAGGGTCGTACCGTAGTGCTCAAGGGTCGTTCCCTCGTGCTCATGGGTCGTACTGTCGTGCTCAAGGGTCGTACCGTCGTGCTCAAGGGTCGTACCGTCGTTCTCAAGGGTCGTACCGTAGTGCTCAAGGGTCGTTCCCTCGTGCTCAAGGGTCGTAGCATTGTTTCCGCGGGTGATGTCCTTGTGTTCAATGATGAACAGTTGTAGAGAGACCAGAGAAGGTGAGTGATGACACAGAACCCAGATGGTTATATCTACACGTATAGAAAAATTACGTTTTTCATAATGAACGTTTTTCCAAGTGGAATGGATGGCTGAATTTCTTTTGTTTACGAGGATTCTTGTTATTTACATTCTCCAAAGTTGACTGGAGAGTGAAAGCTCCTGCAGTTACTCCCACTGACCAAAGTTCGTTATTTAGGATCTGATCATTTACAAACGATTGTTTATCCTCCAGGCCTGACTGGATCATTCCTCAGCTTCTTCCTTTTCTTTCAGTAACTTACAGTGTAATGGTGAAAGAACCACGAATACTCTTAGATCCCAATGTAGATGCAAGGAATTCATATACTCCTTCTCTCTCTCTCTCTCTCTCTCTCTCTCTCTCTCTCTCTCTCTCTCTCTCTCTCTCTCTCTCTCTCTCTCTCTCTCGTACCCTGGCGCCGTCCACCCCACCAGCGCGACCGTCATCATGCACCGGTGGGAGTCACGACGCACTGCACGGGGGCGGGACTCACTCCTTCCTCCCTGACACCAGCCTGCATGAGTACTAGCCCCCAGACCACCAATAAAACTGTTGAACATGATGCTACGACCCTTGACCCCTTAGCCCTACGACCTTTGGCCGTGATTGCCTGGCTATCATACCCAAGGGTCGTTACTTCGTGCTTAATGGAGTGAGTACAGGCGCACGGGATCTGGATCAGGCAGGATAATGATGAACTGGACAGATGAAGAGATACAGAGGGTCACTTAGGAAAATTATTCGTATGTTGCTATATGTGTGTCTGGAATATAGAGAAAGTCACATGGTTTTGGCTCATATATATATATATATATATATATATATATATATATATATATATATATATATATATATATATATATATATATATATATATATATATATATATATATATATATATATATATATATATATATGAGAACAGGTGTATCTCTTGCTTGTAGTATACACTGACTTAGAGGGAAATCCTCTTCTCCTCTTGTATTACTTTCTAAACAGAGGAACAAGGAAAAAAGCAAAGCGAAGATTTTCTTCTTCTGATGCTAAGTCACCTGTTCTGTACGCTACCTTTCTCATGCGGGAAATAGTGAACATATATGAAAGCAAAAAAGTTATATGTATATAGGTATATGTCAGTTTTTTTTCTTCTATCAACTATATGCCTCTTATCTATTCTTTCCTTCCCTCCCACATGTCGTAATCCCACCCACATCAAACCACACGCTTGATCAGAACAGATAACCTTCCCTCCACGTGTCCTGAAGTCCACAAAATGATCAGTAATGAGAGAACCATCAGCCAAACAGAGCAGCTGTCTGCTAATCAGGTGGACGAGGCCACATTAACTACGGGCGGGCGGGTCCCGACCACCACAGACAACCACACTGCATCCCACAATGCTCCCCCGCAGCCAGCCTCCATCCCTCCCTCCTTCCCTCCCTCCCACATCTCCCTCACGAGACGGGAAACTCAGAAATGTCACAAAAAAAAGCAGGTTCTACCACATTGTATGTCTACTAAAGGAAAGAACGAAGAGGTAAGAAGAGGAGAAGGAGGAAGAGAAGGGGGTAGAAGAGGAGGAAGAGAAGGAGGAAGTTCGACCACGCCGATGCAAGGGGCAGTCAAACCCTGATAGCTCTGGTAATTCACGAGGCTGAGGTATAAAGCTCCATCAAGATGCCCACTGCCTGACGTTGGCAACAGAACCTCCTGAAATGAAGTCCAAGGTATCAGAGTACTCTGGTGAAGCACTGCCTGCCTGGAGATCACCCTGGGATTTGAATGGGGTTAAAAGGCTGTTTCTTGCTGCCTTCTCTCTCTCTCTCTCTCTCTCTCTCTCTCTCTCTCTCTCTCTCTCTCTCTCTCTCTCTCTCTCTCTCTCTCTCTCTCTCTCTCTCTCTCTCTCTCTCTCTCTCTCTCTCTCTCTCTCTCTCTCTCTCTCTCTCTCTCTCCTTCTTCTTCCTTCTTTTCCTCTTTAGGGATGGCAAAGGAAGTTCCTGGTCTCCCAGCGACGGTAACGTAAGAAAAATTCTAACAAAGAAATTGGAGCAGGAATATTGAAAACAAGAGTGTGAGCAAGGAAGGAATAAGAGAGAGAGAGAGAGAGAGAGAGAGAGAGAGAGAGAGAGAGAGAGAGAGAGAGAGAGAGAGAGAGAGAGAGAGAGAGAGAGAGAGAGAGAGAGAGAGAGAGAGAGAGAGAGAGAGAGAGAGGGAGAGATTCATCAATACGTGTCACAGTCGCATTATGAGTTGCCAGAAGGAACCTACCTCCACCACCAGCAGCACACAACCTCGGCTGGTGACTGCACGGGTCAGTCACGTCATGGCCTCTCCCTCTTCATGATAACATCCATTTCTCTTCCATTTAAAAACAATTCCATCCATTTATATGTCCCTCGGGACGCAATTCCCTCGGGACGCAATTCCGTTCCCATCAAGTTGCCCAATTGGTTCAACTCCCGCCCCACCTATACAATACACACACACACACACACACACACACACACAACGACACACACACACACACACACACACACACACACACACACACACAGTCATTTTATTAAAGCTCTGTCGATCTCTCCCCCCTCACTCTCACTAACTCGTGCTCTCGTGAAGGAAAAATATAAATGAAAGATGAAAGAAGAGAAAATAAAGTCAATTGAAAATAGAGCAAGAAAGAGGAATTCATCAAACAGGAACTCCCGAGGTTCCACCTCATTATAACTATAATTATAAACTGTTTCATGATGATTGCCCTCATTATGATTTCCTTCATTAGAACTAATATCAATACACGTTACCTGTACTCTCCTCACTCAGACCAATCTCGTCATTAGCCACGTCATGAGAGCAGGACTCATTCGCCCGACTCATGAACACTCACCTCATGACGACTCAACCTCCAACTGAACCACGTCCTCACTGCTGTGCTCACCTCATGCAAACCACTTCTCATGACAATTCCTCTCATGAAAACACAACTTAACGCTAATTAATGTTGTCGTAACTATTCTCATAACATTCAAACTTAAGTTGAAGAGATCCAACAATAATGGCTTGACAGAATGCCAAACCATGTCAAGTAGAACCACGACAATGTATCTCATAACAACCAAACCCAGGACATCACCTCACATTAACAGCAATCTATGAGTTACGTCAACCAAATTCAAACTAAAACATAAAGCAGCTTGACCTATACCAACACGCCTTAGTACACCTCATGTCAACCAAATACGACAACATAACGCAAAGAACCAGCCCAAATCATTACGTCAACCAGATTCATTGTATAACACACCTCACGACCAGATTTACGTAAACCAATCGTAGTAAAACACTATAAGAGGCCGACTCATGTTAACCAAACTCATGGTGAGACATCTCATAAACAGACTTGTAACAACCAGATTCATGAGGAGACACCTTATGATCGGACTGATACGAGCTAAAATCATGAGGAACCACACCTCATAATCGGATTTATACCAGCCAGACCCACAACGAAACTCCTCATGATACGACTTGCCAAACTCATGACGACACATCTCATAATCGTTCTCATACCATCCCAGCGCATGACAACAAAGCCCAGCCAATGACAAGCCACCTCATGACAGGCTGACGCATGAAACAGCCACACAGAAAAAGTTTGTTTCCTCCGACAAGGGAAAAAGTTTCCTCCAATTGGTCATAAAAAGCTACAGTTATGGCCCCCATCCTCTTGTCATAAGGCAATTTATGTGTTTACCTAAAGAACCTCAAAAGGTCAGGTATCTATTTTTGGGGGTTAAAGTTTCTATAAAAGTCTATGATGACTATATTCCTAAGTCATGAGGGAACTCCCAGCTCACTTGCTGTGTGTGTGTGTGTGTGTGTGTGTGTGTGTGTGTGTGTTTGATTACCTATTTGTACTGTACAGGGAGGTAGATGTACATTCGTAAGGTCCCATTTCCTGAACTTTACCATTACAAATGTTCTTTACACTCACAGTCTCACAATCTCGCATCTCTGTTTATTTGATTCTTCCACAACTCTTATAATGTCAAACAATTTCTATCCATCTTTCAATTAGTTACTTGCTATATTCATGCTATGGCCTCTGGCTGTTCTATCCTTGTATCATTCGGAGAGAGAGAGAGAGAGAGAGAGAGAGAGAGAGAGAGAGAGAGAGAGAGAGAGAGAGAGAGAGAGAGAGAGAGAGAGAGAGAGAGAGAGAGAGAGCGTCATCAAACTGGTTTGAAAACTTACTGGTTGTGATCAGGTCACCTGTTCCTCTCCTCTCTTCCATGATGGATAAATCTAAGGTCTCTAGTCTATTCCTATGACTCAACTCTCATTTCTTTTGCTACCATGAGTGTTCTTCCCTTACTGACTTTCTCCCTTAGTTTTCTCTGCTACTTTGAGCGCCGTGGCCAAACTACACCATATTCGATTTCTGGCCTAATGAAGGAGGTAAATAGCTTGCTGACTATCTCCATATCCATGTACTAGAATGCAATCCTATTATTGCATTCTAGTACATGGATAAGCTTGTTTCCATCGCAATACTCTTAAAGTTGGACACTGGCGAGAGGCTTGGGACGATCTAGACCCCTAAGTCTCCTATCAAAAACACATTCCTGCTGCATATTTCCCACTAAATGATAATCATATCGAAACCTGATTTCGTTGTGTCCCATTCTAGTTCGGGTTGAATGTCAACAACGATGTATCAGACAAACTTTGGAGTTTGTCTGTGTCCCCTTGTAAGTTGATGCAGTCCTTTTTGCTATTTACTTCCCTTATGAACTTGGCATCATCCGCAAAGATTTCCAGGAAGGAGTCCATACCTTCTGGCAAGTCATTTATATAGATTAGAAAATAGCACTGGTTCCAAATCAGAGCCTTTTGGCACCCCACTTGCGACCTCAGTCCATTTCGAGAAGGATCCTCAGACCAGCGTTCTTTGTTCCCTTCCAGTAACATAGTATTCTATCCATCTAAAGTGCTTCCCTCTTATTTCTCTATAAAGCTTCAACTTCTTTACCAGTTTCCTGTGTGGTACAGTGTCAAATGCATTTTTGGCAGTCTAGACACAGACAATCCAACAAGCTTTCTCTTTTGTCTAAAAGGGAACACATCCTCTCACAGAAATCTAAAAGGTTCGTTACACATACTCACTTTTCCCTGCAGCCTTGTTGCCTCTCACTTAGACAATTTCTCCTCTGCTGGAAGTCATCGATTTGTTATTTGACTTTTTTCAGTGTCTTACAGACCACACTCGTCAGGACAATTTATCTGTAGTTAAGCGCATCCTTCCTGTCTCCTCTCTTGTAACAGGTCTGGTGTGTTTGTCTTCTTCCACGCCCTTAGCACTTTACCTTCCTCCAGGAACATCTTGACCAACACTTCACGTTGTCTGGCAAGTGTATCTGCAAACGCTCTAGGTCACTGGGGAGAAATTTCATCAGGACCATAAGCCTTACAAGGATCAAAACCCTTTATAACGTTGTTTCTCTTTCTTTATATACATTTCACTGTTTCACTAGATCTCCTTCTCATTCCATCTCACTAGTGTCGGGATATAGCCTCTTCCACTGTAAAAAAAGCTTTTGAACTTGTTGGTCATTTCCTTGCATGTACTTGCTTCATCCTCCACAACTTTTTCCGTTGAATCCCTTCGTGTGAATAGCTGCTCTTTGAATGACAATACAACACCTAATGAATTTATGGAAAAGTTTAGGATTGACTTTTACCTTGTCGACAGATTTTTTTTCTTTTTTCAGAGTTTCTTTACGCCTCTTCTCCTCTTCGGTTATACACATCCCTTGCTCTTGTACACTTCACAAATGCTGGCTGGATGTAATACCGCCTTCATCAGCGTAACGACACACAACAAAGTTCATTCGTGTTTTGACCACTTTTGCTGAACCCCTTCTCCCTGTCACTTAGCCTTACCTCTGTATTAGATGCTAAGTGTACTCATGATCCTATCCTTCCCTTGTAAATATCACAGAACCTTCCACTACAGTGTCGTGGTTCCTGTTTACTGAACTCTATTCACAAATTACGCTACCACCATCTGTTGGCTCTGTGTAGTTTTCACGATTATATCACCTCTTTGAATGTGGTTTCATCCACGCTCCCTTTACAGTCCTCATTGACCACATTAAATTTAATGATACACAATCACTTCTTCCAGTTGGTGTACATGTATTGTATGTCTAGGTCACAAAGTGCAAAGATAAGATCTAGTAATGATGGAGTATCAGTCTCTCTCTATCTTTTCGTATTCAGTGACGTGCTGGTATTCCCTCGATGAACTTTTGTCTCCATGAGAATCCTGCTTCCCCTAGTCAACACATTCCTGTATAATTGAATTCCCCCGTTGTTAGTACATCACCATCTCTGAGAGGTGCGTGTTCTAATGCTTCATGCACATTCTGATTGCTTTCTTCACTCTTATCATTTGTATATTTCGTATTGTTAAAATTCTCTTAAGGACAATTTACCCAACACCACTATGCATTTTTTTCTTAAAGTTAGGCTATGTTCCAGTATTTACCGAAACTTAAGGTTGTTTTGTATTTATAAAGACAATTTTCTTCCTCCTTCTCCTCTTCCTTCTTTGTCTTATCTTACCCTCCTTGCTATCATGCATCTCTCGGGCTAGAGCAGGTGAGATCTTATCTCTTGGGTGATTTCTTTTACCCGGAGCCCCAACAAACTCAGGTACATACACCAGCTCTTAACCTTTTGCTACTCGTCCATCTGTATTTCTACACGTCACTTTCGGTCTACCATTATCCGAACCTTCCTAACGTCGCCGAGGTGGTGGCGGGGAGTGTCCCCCTCTCCTTGCTTGATTTGATGTCTCCCGTTCTTTTGCCTTCTGTCTGTCTCTCTCTCTCTCTCTCTCTCTCTCTCTCTCTCTCTCTCTCTCTCTCTCTCTCTCTCTCTCTCTCTCTCTCTCTCTATCTATCTATCTATCTATCTATCTCTATCTATCTATCTATCTATCTATTTCTCTTTACATGAATATAAGAGCAATCCGAAACAAAATAGTTGAATTACATTGCTTGCTGAGCACTGAACACGTGGATGTAAAATGAACAAACACATTTCTAAGCCCAAAAACAACGATCTTGTTAGCGAGTATTAATTTGCCGGACTACGAATCATGTGTGAGAGATGGAGGCGGTCGTGGAGGTGGAACTGTGCTGAACTAAAAATCATATCTAAACCCCAGTGAAATTTATTTGCCTCTGTTGTGTTTCAAACTAGCACACAGTTTTCCAAACTTTACATAAACGTCGTATACAGGCTTTCCAGCCAGCCAGCAAATACTGACACTGTCATGTTCGAGAGTTTACAACGAGCAATACAGGACAGAGATCCAGTCTTTCTGGGGGATTATAATCTCCCACAAATTAACGGACGAACTATTTCAGGTGTATAAGATGAATCTGTCCGATTTCTTTGCTTTGTCAGAGACAACTTTCTCTACCAAACTGTCACCGATCCGACGAGGGAAGCAAGTCTACTTGATCTAGTTCGAGCATCCCTGGAGTTCTTAGTAACTAACATCCGTGTGGAAGAACATCTGGGTCCATGTGACCATAACATGGTCAGATTTCGATATAAATCTGAAAACAAACACCCTAATATTATTCCTAACTTTAAAAGACGGATTCAAGAGGGTTGTCCGACCCATTATAGAGTTTCACCCGTGTTGGTTCACGCCCAGAGGATACACAGATATGCACCACCAAGTCGTATTCGTTCCTATACAAGACAGGAACAATAGAATCCACAAGAGGCCCGAGTGGTACTCCACAGTAATAGCAAGGGCTACAAGGAGCAGAGACAAACGGCACGAGCTTAAGAAATCTTGCAAGGCAATACAACACAATTAGGAGAGAGGTCAAATGACCTATCAAACAATGAATATTGCAAGAAATAGCACAGAAATCTATAAAGATCTTATAAGTATGTTAACAACAAGAACAAAAACCTCCGTGGTGTAACACTGGCGTCACTTTCCGTGACGCACGCCCAGGCCGACTGGGTATAGCGTATGGGTTCGAATCCTATTTTGCGGCAGTCGGTACACAGTCAACCGAGCTGTTCATCCTCCTTTAGGGGTTGATCTATAAAATGGGTGTCTAGCTGAGGCTGCGGTATACATATACATAGCATTAATGAGATGGCCTTGATTAGGGGATTCAGTTGCCCATGCCGTCTCAGATAACGTATACAAAAAAACGTGGTAGGATAGATCCTTAGTTAACGAAGGTGGGGAACCTATCATGAACTGCATAAACATAACAACAACCATGACAAGTTTTCAGTTTTCTTTTTAAACCAGAAAGCAGTGACACGAATTTTGAGACAGAGATGAATAACACACAGACGTCTACACACACACACACACACACACACACACACACACACACACACACACACACACACACACACACACACACACACACACAAACTATCAGAATTTACCACCATAGTTAGAGAAGTATTATTAGAGCAGATAGATAAGCTGAAAACCAAAAAAAAAGAAAAAGAAAATCAGGTCCTGATCTCTGCTATCCAAGAGTAATGAATAACGTTAAGCATGACATTGCTAAACCGTTAACTTATATCTTCACTAAATCTCTCCAGGACGGAACAGTCTCGCAGGAGTGTAAACTGGCAGACGTCGCTCTTATATTCACAAAGGGAAGTTACGAAATGCCTAGTGGTCACCGTCCTACTGGCTTCTCCTCATTCAAGTATAAACGTCTGGAGCTGAATATTACATATAAAATCATAGCTTACTATGAGCAACAGAGGCTGGTTAATGATAGACAGCACCACAAACCTCCTTGAATTTTATACTGAATCATTCAAATACTCAGGACAAGACTAAAGCAATAGATAGATAGATATATATTTCAGTGACCTTACCACAAGCACTCGACAAAGTCCCTCACGACAAATTGATGTATAAAGTCCGGGGGACCTGGGGATCACTGGTTGCTAAGGAAACTGGATAGAAGCCTTTTGACGTGATAGAGGCAAAGGGTCGTAATGAATGATGAATCATCAGCGTGGTCACTCGTTACTATTGGGGTCCCTCTCCCCAGGGGTGGTCTGTTCTGGGGTCTATTCTTAACATTATTCATGATATAATGATGGTGGGTTGCATAACTTAAAGAGTCCACAGTTGCAGATTACACAGAGACGATGACATATCAGCTGAAGAAGAAAATGGCAAATGCTATTTAACGTCAGTAAATGTCAGCTGCTGCGAGAGGGAATCCTCGAAAAGAAATTCAATTATGAACTGATGGGCCACGAGATAATGGACACTCCTTGTGTGAGGGATCAAGGGATCACTGTCTTCAACAAATTCAAATTCTCTCAGCATTGTAATCAAGCTCTGCCAGGAAAGGAAATAGGATGTTAAAGATTCATAAACATCAAATCTACATACACAAGCGAGGATGTGGTACTGCCACGATACCTCAGTCTAGTTACGACACCTCGAACACACAATGGTGTTCTCGGCGCCTTACCTAAGTAAGGACATCACTTAGACTAGATGCAATGCAGAGAAGAGCAATTAATTTGATTCCTTCCTTGCGTAACAAAGAAATCGAGGACACAAACTGCGAGAAATGAATTTGCTCTCTCTCTAAGCGAGAGGAGTCTCTGAGGGAAGTTAAATAGTATGTTTTGAAATTCTTAAAGGATATAAGGACGTCAATATTCAACGTTTCTTCATGGTCTCGCAAGCACTACCTAGGAGACAGAATGAACAAAGTTAATCTGGACAGCATGAATTATTTATCAACGACATTATTGACGCGTGGAATAAACTACCAGAACACGTTGTCCAGAACATGTCTAATGTGTTGCAAATTAGCCTTGAATATCTACTTGCCACCCTCTGGCACTGTTTAATATCATATAATATCATGCTACCTTCTCAACCAGTGATCCCGCTTGGCCCATGCAGCGGTAATGTACGAACAATGACCCACCCTGTGTAGTATCCTAGTGGCGGGGAACAAGAAGATTATCGAATCATCCTTACACAATCAGGGGTAATATAGACACAGTAAATGGCAAGGTTCGGGGATCAAAGTTTATCTTTACTTTTGTCTTGATAACAAGAAGGTTAAACCCTTTGGCTTAGGCTACAACGGCATCAGAGTGTTCAATATCCTTCGTATCTCGTCGTTGCTGTGTGTGTAGGAGTGGCAGGCATCATGGTGACGTAGGCGAGCTTCAGTCGTTGCAACACCAGCCTCCAGTCTTATGAGATTGCCTATCTGATGGACAACCTTTCCTTCAGTAACTGTGAACTATGTTTGTGACACAGTTCTACCAGTGTTCTGTATCAGCGATGTCATATAAATGAGAGCGCTACATAGTTATATGAAAGTGGCAAATGTTATTATAGTGTGAGAGCAATTTATCATTTATTTTTGTCATAAGTTTTATTTCATCATTTCATGTGGGTTGAGAGGCCACGTGCAGCCGAATGCATATATATATATATATATATATATATATATATATATATATATATATATATATATATATATATATATATATATATATATATATATATATATATATATATTATTTATTTATTTATTTTATTTATTTTGCTTTGTCGCTGTCTCCCGCGTTTGCGAGGTAGCGCAAGGAAACAGACGACAGAAATGGCCCAACCCACCCCCATACACAATGTATATACCTACAAGTCCACACACGCAAAATATACATACCTATACATCTCAATGTACACATATATATACACACACAGACACATAAATATATACCCATGCACACAATTCACACTGTCTGCCTTTATTCGTTCCCATCGCCACCTCGCCACACATGGAATACCATCCCCCTCCCCCCTCATGTGTGCGAGGTAGCACTAGGAAAAGACAACAAAGGCCCCATTCGTTCACATTCAGTCTCTAGCTGTCATGCAATAATGCCCGAAACCACAGCTCCCTTTCCACATCCAGGCCCCACACAACTTTCCATGGTTTACCCCTGACGCTTCACATGCCCTGATTCAATCCACTGACAGCACGTCAACCCTGGTATACCACATCGATCCAATTCACTCTATTCCTTGCCCTCCTTTCACCCTCCTGCATGTTCTGGCCCCGATCACACAAAATCTTTTTCACTCCATCTTTCCACCTCCAATTTGATCTCCCACTTCTCCTCGTCCCCTCCACCTCCGACACATATATCCTCTTGGTCAATCTTTCCTCACTCATTCTCTCCATGTGCCCAAACCATTTCAAAACACCCTCTTCTGCTCTCTCAACCACGCTCTTTTTATTTCCACACATCTCTCTTACCCTTACACTACTTACTCGATCAAACCACCTCACACCACACATTGTCCTCAAACATATATATATATTTATATATATATATATATATATATATATATATATATATATATATATATATATATATATATATATATATCCCTGGGGATAGGGGAGAAAGAATACTTCCCACGTATTCCCTGCGTGTCGTAGAAGGCGACTAAAAGGGAAGGGAGCGGGGGGCTGGAAATCCTCCCCTCATTTTTTTTTGTTTTTCTCAAAGAAGGAACAGAGAAGGGGGCCAGATGAGGATATTCCCTCAAAGGCCCAGTCCTCTGTTCTTAACGCTACCTCGCTAATGCGGGAAATGTCGAATAGTATGAAAGAAAAAAGAAAGATATATATTCCAATGAGTCCACGTGGAAAATGAAAAACGATAAGTTCCCAAGTGCAATTTCATAAAATAATCACATCATTAGGGGAGACATAAGAGAGAAATATGAGTCAGTTGACATACAACGAAGAGACGAAGCTAGGACACCATTTGGTAAACATGCGAGTACATAGTATTCGAATAGTTATTTCCAATTTGCCAGGCCCATAGCCTAGCGGTAGCATTCCCGCCTGTGGCACAGGGGTCCCGGGTTCGATCCTGGCTGTTAGAGTTCTGTATGTTCTATGACCTATGAATGTATATATATATATATATATATATGAATATAGTGCATTCCTGTGAACGAGCACTTTCATGGAACATACAAACCTCCTTGCGATCATAACCTAGCTGTAAAGCTCACGCCTGCCACGCAGTGGTCCCGGGTTCGAGCCTGGCTGTTGGAGGTTTGTATAACATAAAGGCCAGTTGGCATCCCTATTACACATAGAACAGTCTAATGATTCAGAAAAAAAAATAACCCCCAAAAAAATAAATAAAAGATAACGCAGATGCTCTCTACATGACGGAGGACGTCAGGACAAAATATATCGTTCAGATGAGATTTTCCTGTAAATTAAAAGAAAAATGTTTACTCCCGACAGCACGGCATGTGAGTATTATCAAGCAATACAACGGCTATGTTGGGTTTGGAAATAAAGGCTATAAAATTGTTGAAATTGTTATTGCTGCACGGTCATGACGAATGGGTAAAAGGAGAGAAAATACCAAAACACGATATTTTGGAAAAGAAAAACCTCCACAAATAGCATCATGATGTACATCATAGCATCATAATGTACATCAACATCATAGCATCTAGCATCATAGTGTACATCATAGCATCATAATGTACATCAACATCATAGCATCTAGCATCATAGTGTACATCATAGCATCATAATGTACATCAACATCATAGCATCTAGCATCATAGTGTACATCATAGCATCATAATGTACATCAACATCATAGCATCTAGCATCATAGTGTACATCACAGCATCAAAATGTACATCACAGCATCATAGTGTACATCATAGCATCATAACGTACATCACAGCATCATAGTGTACATCATAGCATCTAGCATCATAATGTACATCACAGCATCATAATGTACATCACAGCATCATAATGTACATCATAGCATCATAATGTACATCATAGCATCATAATGTACATCATAGCATCATAATGTACATCATAGCATGATAATGTACATCATAACATCATAATGTACATCATAGCATCATAATGTACATCATAGCATCATAATGTACATCATAACATCATAATGTACATCATAGCATCATAATGTACATCATAGCATGATAACCATCATTCCGTACACATCATGTGTCCACAGATATCCACATACAGTCCAGCAGTACATGTTTATCACACATTTTTCCCTCCTGGAATAACATGGTTCGTATGGCTTTGAGTAGATGACATGTTTTATCTTTCTCGTTAAGTTTCCTAAAAGTAATTTAGCTCCACTGGCCAAGTGGTATGGAGGAGTGGGCAAGCTGGCTCATGCCAGCTCTGAAAGTTCCATTTACAGATTCATTTCCAAAAAGATTTTTTAAGTCCGCGATTCTAATTGCTTTCAGAACATGTCTGTGTGATGCTTGGAGGGAAAAATGTGCACCAGGGATTTTTTTTAATGAAGATCACAGAGATGACGAAACCTTTAGAAACCAGAGTTCTGCGCAGGTCTAGTGAAGGGTCACGTGATAATTATCTATTAAATTATCCTCTCCAACCTCCCAAATATCTCGTAACGCTATCTATCTATCTATCGCTGGTCGCATCAGCAAACGTCAACCAAGCCACTCGTCTATGTTGGTGATGATGTAGATTTCAAGAACGATGAACACCCACCTGACTGTGAACATACCAGCTAACTAGACTTATAGCTGGCCTCAGCTCAGCTATCTATCTATCTATCGCTGGTCGCATCAGCAAACGTTAGCCAAGCCACTCGTCTATGTTGGTGATGATGTAGATTTCAAGAACGATGAACACACACCTGACTGTGAACATACCAGCTAACTAGACTATTATAGCTGGCCTCAGCTCAGCTATCTATCTATCTATCTATCTATATATATATATATATATATATATATATATATATATATATATATATATATATATATATATATATATATATATATATATATATATATATATCCACCGGCGCTTTAACAGTCTCATTACTGTTGGAGAAAATGTTATCTTAAATACCACTGCATTCGTGGTCTCTCTCTCTCTCTCTCTCTCTCTTTCTCTCTCTCTCTCTCTCTCTCTCTCTCTCTCTCTCTCTCTCTCTCTCTCTCTCTCTCTCTCTCAGATCACTTACACGAACACACACACACACACACACACACACACACACACACACACACATCTCTTCTCAACCCACACAAATATTCCTACTGCTACACCTCCCTCCCTCCCTCCCTCTCAATCATGACAGACAACAAAAAATATAATCAGTTCACAATGGCTCCAGACGGTTATTGAACAGTGGAGTGGCTTCTGACTGGTGGATACGCCAATCGATGCCAGTCTGTTAGGTCGTCTGTAGCATGTATAACAGACTGACTGACTGGAGGAGACAGAGGTCAGCTGTGCGGACAGCTGAGGTAAACCTCTGCCTTCCAGTCGTGTGCTGCACGTAAGGCTGCCTCCACTGCACACCTCCGCCCGAGATTCATAGGACACCACTGGTGACACCTGGTATCTGGCAGAAGTCGTAAACATATAGTAATCGCAGTGTTCATTCACGTGTTACCAAAGCATATGTAAGAAGAGTCAGTGGTTCATTGCTGCTGAACGCTGTATGTGTATTCACACACACAACACTTCAGTTACGACTTGGTCAACATTCAGGTAATCAATTTGAAACCTCTATAAACAGCTGCATTAATACTGACGTGTGGCATGTACTGAAGCACATGTGTAATGCTTTGAAAATAAATATCAGACACACGTAACTACAAGAATAGCGGATGACACAATGTGACAGTTTTCGTGAGGGAATGCGACATTACTTGTGAAACTCTGTCATAAGAAATGATCTATCTATTATCTATCTAGTAGAACCGGACGATATATGAAGTAAAGTTTGTGGTTATTCCGATAGTATGTATTAATTCCCTGTTTGTAGAAAAAAAGAAATTGCAACGCTAGATACGTGACTGAGTATTTGTTTATGTAGAACACGAGGAGGCAGACGATCTGGGGTAGTGAGTGGTGAGGAAGACAGAGGCGTGAGTGGTGCAGTGACCAGGGTAGGGTACAGTTCTGTACTGGGTACAGTTGATATATAGTGATAGCTTATACTAATGACATAGCAGGTCTTTAAATCTGCGGGTGCGACAAACAAGCAGACAACTTTGAAATAAATGTGTATGATTACAGATGAATACAGACTGATTGGGAGACACGAGAGGGAGAATGGAGGAGGAGGAAATGGGGAAAATGTTGTCAGGTTTTACACGGGTAATAACCTTAAGCTAAAAGCAACCAGCCTCGCGATACATGCTCAGAAGGATGAAATGAAACAGCAATAAATATGTAAAAGATACTAACTACCACATGGATGTAACACTATAATCCTGACACCAGTGACAGACGACTCAACCAACATATGCATGACGTAATACATAATGAAACTGTGAATGTGGCAACTCCTCCTTAATAGCAGGCTAGTGGAGTGTCGTGATGATCATAAATGTATGACGTTTGTCACTTAGTGTTATGATATGCTAGTAATACAGCATGCAAGTCATATATAGTATATCAGAAGAGTTAATAGGATGAAGACTAATTCCTGCAAAGCGAACTACGTGGTCAGCTTGTCACTGTCCTGGTGTGTCTACAGACGCTGTTGAAACATTATTATTGTTGTTTATTTTAGGCGTTAATAAGACTTCACGTGAAGAAGTCGTAATATATCCATAATAGATGTTAAGTAATAAAGTACGGTATGTAATTCATACGTCACACTATGACAATATTAATAGCTGGAAAACCTGTATCATAGGACGAAGGAAACGAATGCAGAATGTCTATCATATCATTACATACAAACTATTGTGGACACGCAACATTACATTCATCTGGTAAATAATTAATATGAAATACTATTAATACGTAGATCAATCACAGTGACACATGAGTAACATGTAACAGCATTGAATATCCAACTACAAACACAAACTAACATAGTAATGTTCTCTCCATCTTCCTTCATGGTCAATCACAATTTGCAAGCGTTTTAGTATTCATTCTACCAGTCGTCTGACTATATCTGGCTTTCTCCTTAACACTTCCCACACCTACAGACTTGTGTGCTGTAGCATGGCTTGTGAAGTTCTCTCTGCACCAGGTACCTACGTTGCACCAGATACCTGCGTTGCACCAGGTACCTGCGTTGCACCAGGTACCTACGTTGCACCAGATACCTGCGTTGCACCAGGTACCTGCGTTGCACCAGGTACCTACGTGTTCACTATGTTTGCCCATACATTTCCAATGGTATTGCAATCACAGGCTTTCCTTGGCCAGTCTAACAGTTGGATGTCTTGACGTTCAGCGACACCAGCGTTGTACCACTCGAGCCGTGTGGATGGGGGAACAGTCATGCATAAACATGAAACTGTTGTGGGTAGGGAAACACATATGCCCACACCGACGGTGGCATAACTTCCTCGAGAATCTCTAGGTACTGGTCAGCTGTGAACCGTCCATGTATAGGTGTGATTTCTCCAGCGCCGTGCAGGAACATCCACCTCCAAACATGACGCGTCACATGATCACTTCTCGCAGTGTCGTAAATATTTTCACGGTTATATCTTGTATCATTTTGCCGTCAACAATGTTGTTTACCATGATGGGCTGTTGAAGAAAAATGTCTTTTCGTTACTGAATATGACACGTCGCCAGCCAGAAGTCCCTATCGTTGTTGACCTCCTGTCTTGCAAAGATGTGTCGTCCTTTACGATCTCTGTCAGTCAGTGTTTCTAAATCATCAGGTATTCTATGGCGTATGACAGCTTCATGCAGCCCTGGTCGTAGCACTGGTCCTGCTGAAACACTGATGTGTCAATTTTCCGTAATGTGAACAGCATTCTCGATATGTTCTCCGCCACAAGCATCTCTGATGACCTGGTCCTCAGTTGTCGCACTTGGTCGTCCTGTTCTCTGATGATCACCTCAACTGCTGCTGCTGCCTTCTTCTTGCCATCTTGGTCACCACAGGCAGACCGACCGTGTCTCTGGTCATTCCCAATTCTCTTGATACGTCTGTTGGTGAATTTACCACTTTCACTCATGCCAGTGATTCTTCCTCTGATGGTTACTTTATCACGATGATAGACGTTCATCTTGAATTGGCGAAGACTTTATCAGGACAATGGTAGATATGATGTATTCTCGTCCGCTGTGGGGGATAAGTCACACGTTTCTCACCCCAGCAAACCTTGGCACCTCGCATACGTTGTCTGTTTATGGTTCTGTTAATATTTTCCCATATCTATTCTCTTAATAACACAAACTACCTCGTGTATTTTGTACTATGTCTGATATCTTACCCAGGAATAGTCACATAGATGGTTGAGATGAAATTTGTTTTGTAGTAACCCAGTTGTCATTCGTGAACAATGCTAAGCCAGTTCGGTAGTTTTCGATAGTGCAGCTGCCAGGTGTGGACACAAGGTAGATATTCCCCTGCTTACTGGTAGTGTAACTCACGTAGTATGTTGTGCCTACAGCATAATTATGCTGATAGACCTATCATATGGTTGGATCTAAGTAAATACAAACAGTAATATAGTCCACTCATTCACCGTCATTACGAGATGTTATACATGTCAGCAAACACATTATGAACATACAAGTAACTACATTACTTTCATAATTATGACGGTCTATTTTATTGACGTATAATTGTAATTTTCCTTTTACTACACCAGACCACTGTGACTCAGGTAGGCTGGCTCATACTGTGTGTAAGGATACATCGAGTGTGTGTGTGTGTGTGTGTGTCTCATACATCACCACAGTATTCGTTCCCTGTTGGATTTGGTCGTGTCTTCCTCCCTACCCTGGTCACAACACCGCTCACGCCTCTGTCTTCCTCACCGGTCACCACCCGAGATCGTCTGCCTCCTCGTGTTCTACATATTTAAGCAAATAATCAGTCACGTGTCCAGCGTTACCTTCTTTTTTTTCTTTTTTTACAAACGGAATTAACACACAATAGAGGGATAGATACATGCTATATTTCATATAGCGTCCGGCTATGGCTAGATAGTAGATAGATCATTTTTTATGACAGAGTTTCACAAGTAATGTCGCATTCCCTCACGAAAACTGTCACATTGTGTCATCCGCTATTCTTGTAGTTATGTGTGTCTGATATTAATTTTCAAAGCATTACACATGTGCTTCAGTACATGCCACACGTCATTATCAATGCAGCTGTTTATAGAGGTTTCGAATTGATTACCTGAATGTTGACCAAGTCGTAACTGAAGTGTTGTGTGTGTGAATACACATACAGCGTTCAGCAGCAATGAACCACTGACTCTTCTTACATATGCTTTGGTAACACGTGAATGAACACTACGATTACTATATGTTTACGACGTCTGCCAGATGCCACCAATGGTGTTCAGTGAATTTTGGGCGGAGGTGTTCTTCCTGCCAGTACACTGATCACATCCGTGCCAGTACACTGATCACATCCGTGCCAGTACACTGATCACATCCGTGCCAGTACACTGATCACATCCGTGCCAGTACACTGATCACACCCGTGCCAGTACACTGATCACATCCGTGCCAGTACACTGATCACATCCGTGCCAGTACACTGATCACACCCGTGCCAGTACACTGATCACACACGTGCCAGTACACTGATCACATCCGTGCCAGTACACTGATCACACCCGCGCCAGTACACTGATCACATCCGTGCCAGTATACTGATCACACCCGTGCCAGTACACTGATCACACCCGTGCCAGTACACTGATCACATCCGTGCCAGTACACTGATCACATCCGTGCCAGTACACTGATCACACCCGTGCCAGTACACTGATCACACACGTGCCAGTACACTGATCACATCCGTGCCAGTACACTGATCACACCCGCGCCAGTACACTGATCACATCCGTGCCAGTATACTGATCACACCCGTGCCAGTACACTGATCACACCCGTGCCAGTACACTGATCACACACGTGCCAGGACACTGATCACATCCGTGCCAGTACACTGATCACATCCGTGCCAGTACACTGATCACATCCGTGCCAGTACACTGATCACACCCGTGCCAGTACACTGATCACACACGTGCCAGTACACTGATCACATCCGTGCCAGTACACTGATCACACCCGCGCCAGTACACTGATCACATCCGTGCCAGTATACTGATCACACCCGTGCCAGTACACTGATCACACCCGTGCCAGTACACTGATCACATCCGTGCCAGTACACTGATCACACACGTGCCAGTACACTGATCACATCCGTGCCAGGACACTGATCACACCAGTGCCAGTACACTGATCACACCCGTGCCAGTACACTGATCACACCCGTGCCAGTACACTGATCACACCCGCGCCAGTACACTGATCACACCCGTGCCAGTACACTGATCACATCCGTGCCAGTACACTGATCACATCCGTGCCAGTACACTGATCACACCCGTGCCAGTACACTGATCACACCCGTGCCAGTACACTGATCACATCCGTGCCAGTACACTGATCACACCCGCGCCAGTACACTGATCACACCCGTGCCAGTACACTGATCACATCCGTGCCAGTACACTGATCACACCCGTGCCAGTACACTGATCACACCCGTGCCAGTACACTGATCACACCCGTGCCAGTACACTGATCACACCCGCGCCAGTACACTGATCACATCCGTGCCAGTACACTGATCACACCCGTGCCAGTACACTGATCACATCCGTGCCAGTACACTGATCACACCCGTGCCAGTACACTGATCACATCCGTGCCAGTACACTGATCACACCCGTGCCAGTACACTGATCACATCCGTGCCAGTGCACTGATCACACCCGTGCCAGTACACTGATCACACCCGTGCCAGTACACTGATCACATCCGTGCCAGTACACTGATCACATCCGTGCCAGTACACTGATCACACCCGTGCCAGTACACTGATCACACCCGTGCCAGTACACTGATCACATCCGCGCCAGTACACTGATCACACCCGTGCCAGTACACTGATCACACCCGTGCCAGTACACTGATCACACCCGTGCCAGTACACTGATCACATCCGTGCCAGTACACTGATCACATCCGTGCCAGTACACTGATCACACACGTGCCAGTACACTGATCACACCCGTGCCAGTACACTGATCACACCCGCGCCAGTACACTGATCACACCCGTGCCAGTACACTGATCACACCCGTGCCAGTACACTGATCACACCCGTGCCAGTACACTGATCACACCTGTGCCAGTACACTGATCACACCCGTGCCAGTACACTGATCACACCCGTGCCAGTACACTGATCACACCCGCGCCAGTACACTGATCACACCCGTGCCAGTACACTGATCACACCCGTGCCAGTACACTGATCACACCCGCGCCAGTACACTGATCACACCCGTGCCAGTACACTGATCACATCCGTGCCAGTACACTGATCACATCCGTGCCAGTATACTGATCACACCCGTGCCAGTACACTGATCACACCCGTGCCAGTACACTGATCACACCCGTGCCAGTACACTGATCACATCCGTGCCAGTATACTGATCACACCCGTGCCAGTACACTGATCACACCCGTGCCAGTACACTGATCACACCCGCGCCAGTACACTGATCACACCCGTGCCAGTACACTGATCACATCCGTGCCAGTACACTGATCACATCCGTGCCAGTATACTGATCACACCCGTGCCAGTACACTGATCACACCCGTGCCAGTACACTGATCACACCCGTGCCAGTATACTGTGGCAAGAATCTTGTCAGATTTGCCACAAACGCTCTGCCTCAGAGAGGGATTTGCCGACTGGCTCTATCTTCCCCTCACACCTTTATTTCCAGACATTTTCCAGGCTTCTGGAAGGCTGGAGGGCATCCCAATCAATAAGTGGCTGGCTGGCATCCTTCAGGGTAGTGGATGATTGCGTGTGGGTGGGCAGGCAGGCCAAGGTTGTTGACGCGATATTGACGGCTGCTGAGTCGAGTGTCTCGAGGGTAGACCCACGCACGCCGACCTTAAGGACATATGCGCCACGCTCTCGGCCCCCCCCAAAACACACGCAATTATACACTAATCCCCGTTGTGTGTGGCTGGACCAACCACAGGGGTGTTCCCTACCATGAGGGGCTACCACAGTGGACGACTGGCCCCAGCACAACCCTTCCCCAGTCTGACTGACCCGACCATCACCCTTCCCTTCTTGCCCTGCCTGAGTCCACTTGCCGCTTCCCCTCCCCAAAACTTACTTCCACTTCAATCGTATGGGCTATCCCGCCCGTCTTGTGTCGGCCACCGCACTCCCTCCTGTGGGCCACCTCACCCTTCTCTTGCGGGCCACCTCACCCTTCCTCTCGTGCTGGCCACCTCACCCTTCCTCTCGTGTTGGCCACCTCACCCTTCCTCTCGTGTTGGCCACC